>NC_053023.1:671407500-671484230 GCF_003073215.2 Triticum urartu
GAGAATATTTGTTCTACCTTTAGCTCCTCGTTGGGTTCGACACTCTTACTTATTGAAAGAGGCTACAATTATCCCCTATACTTGTGGGTTATCATGGGCTAATGCTTTAATTGAATATGATTTGGCTTATGAATCTCTGAAATCCATGAAGGCCAAATTGTTGCTAATTTTATTGTTGAGCATCGGATTGATGACAAGCATGATATTGATATAAACATTGTCTTATTAGTACCATGGAAATTATATTTTGATGGTTCAGTTTGTAGCAACGGCCAAGGTGGCTATTTTGTTTACATATCTCCTCATTGTGCTGTTTTTGAAGCCTCGTGCCGCTTAGATATTTTTGCACAAATAATCAAGCCGAATATGAAGCATTGTTATTCGGCTTAGAGATGTTGCTTGCCATAGGGGTTACACATATTGAGGCTTTTGGTGATTTGTTATTAGTAGTGCAACTAATATCCAAAGTTTTTCAATGTTTTGACGAATCACTTAATGTTTATCTTGATAAATGTCTAGATATAATTTCTGTTTTGGATTCATGTTCATCATGGCATGTTTCATATTTCTGAAAAGCCGATGTCTAGTCTTGCTAACATAGGGGAGGCTGAACCGGAGCCCACCGTTTCGGCCACTAATGAAATATTTAATGCAGGAGAAAATCAAGACTGGAGGAAACCCATTATTGATTATTTGTGTGATCCTAGTAAAAGGGTGGACAAGACTGTTCGGTGTATGGCCTTCAAATACACAGTGAGAGATGATGATCTCTATCTTCGAACGGTTGATGGTATTCTTTTAAAGTGCTTGGACGAGGACCAAGCTAGAGTTACTATGGGTGAGGTCCATGAAGGTATTTGTGGCACTCATAAGTCGTCTCCCAAGATGAAATGGTTATTACGATGTGCTTGGTTTTATTGGCCGACAATGGTTAATGATTGCTTCCGGTATTATAAAGGATGTGAATCTTGTCAAAAGTTTGGTGATATTCAGTTGGCTCCCGCTACTATGTTACATCCTATTATCAAGTCGTGGCCTTTTAGAGGTTGGGGCTTAGACTTTATTGGAGAGATTCATCCTTCTTCTTCAAAAGGGCATCGGTTCGTGTTGGTGGCAACTGATTATTTCACTAAATGGTCTGAAGCAATACCGCTCAAAAATATGATGCATACAGAGGTAATTCAATTCATAACTGAGCACATTATTCATAGATTCAACATTCCTCAAACATTAACTACGGACCAAGGTTCATTCTTTATGTCACATCATGTGAGAGAATTTGCCGAATCATATAAGATAAAGTTTCTCAATTCCTCCCCAAATTATGACCAAGCCAATGGACAAGCTAAGTCTAGCAATAAAATATAAATAAAGCTCATCAAGAAGAAGATTGAGCATAATCCAAGGAGATGGCATGAGCTACTGTCCGAAGCTTTGTGGGCACACAGAATCTCAGGGCATGGTGCTACAAATGTTACTCCATATGAGATCGTATATGGTCAAGAGGCCGTTTTACCGGTGGAAATGAATTTGAATGCTTTGAGAATAGCCAAACAAAATGATTTATCGGCGGTAGACTTTTATAACTTGATGATGGACAATATTGATGAAGTCACCGATGAACGTTTGGCTGCTTTGAAGGCCATAGAGAGAGATAAGTTGAGGGTGGCAAGAACTTACAATAAGAAGGTCAAGTTGAAGAATATCCAAGTTGGTGATCTCGTGTGGAAGGTGATTCTACCAGTTGGTTCAAAAGATAGAAAATTGGGAACTGGTCTCCTAGTTGGGAAGGTCCTTTTAACATTACAAGAGTAGTTTCCGGAAATTCATATTTGGTGGAATCCGTACAAGGCACATTGTTACCTCGAGCTCTCAATGGCAAGTGTTTAAAGAAGTATCACCCAAGTGTGTGGCAAGAAGCCTAGATAGGCAACAGCCGATATATAACTATCGCCCTAAGCAAAGACATGGCCGATATATGAGTATCGCCCATAGCATAAATCATGGTTGATACACAATTATCGCCCTAAGATATATAAATGGCCGGAGTGTTGACATCGTCCTTCGAACAAAAACATTGCAAATTATTTTTCGGCATGCAAGTTTTGCCGAAAAATAGGGGGGCATGTGTTGACACCAGATTTTGGCATTGTCAAAAACATAATTAAGAAGTCCTCAAATAGAAAATTTCTGAAAGTGAGAAAGTTTCGTATCATCAAAAGGAGAAAATTTGATATTTGGGTCATAGCCATCCGATCTAATCTCTAAGTCCGAAGTTGTTTTCGAAATACTAAAATTTTGTATCCAGAACATTTTTCGGCTTATTACGCCCCCAAGACGGTCCCATATGGAAAACGGATGTACACGAATTGTCTTCGTCTCGTCGAAATGATCAATTTTGATATAAAGACCATCCTAATCCGAGGTCGTATGCAAAAGTTAGAGCTCGCATAATGCGACCCTCCAGTGGGCAAAATATGACGGCCGGGACCAGACACACATGTTGGTATGTGTGATGAGCCGTGTGAATAATTAGCTGTTTTGCGTGGGCGATTTTGCCCTGAAGATGTCCTCAATTTAAAAAACGTTCAACACGAAAGTTGTTCGTCTCGTCGAAACGAGTAAATATGCTTTTGGGCGCATTTTCATCCGAGGTTGTTTACCACGTCAAACAAGACCTACAAGTTCGGACAAAACCAATCCGAATTTGACTAGTGTTCTTCGCTTTGGAGATCTTCGATCTACGAAGTCCTAGGGGCGGGCGAACCGACCTAGGGCAGCCCATCACCTCGTGTGTCCAGACGGGGTCTCTCCCGGCCGCGTGGGGTTTCGGGTCTTCAAAAGAGCTCGCTGGATTGTCTTGCGTATCGCGCTTCCGGTGAGCCTTCTTCGGCGATATGTCTTGCGTATTGCGCTTGACGCCGAGGGTACACGTTGACGTGTTCGTGTGGGAACACATAAAAATGAATTGTAATGGATGAGTAGCTAAAATGAGATTCTATAAATACTAACGTTGGCTTTGGGAATTCATGTTCTAATTTGGTTTTTCTGTCTGAACATTTGTGGGAGTTGAAGGAGTTCTCCAAAAAACTATTTTGCTGGTCACTTTCGGTTCTGGCGCCTAGGAATTTATGTAGTGCATCCCATGATTATGTTGCTAGGATTTTTTTTCTTTGTACAAATTGTTGGATATTTCGATGAGGAGTTGTTGCAGAGTCAAATATCTATTTATTGTTTAGACAACGATTGAAAGTTGAAAGAAATTATTCGGAGCATGTGTATGGAAAAAAAAATATTCTTACCACATGCTTTCATTGTTCGCATTCAAACCAGTTAAAAAATGAACTGCATCACATGGAAAAAAGAATATAATGAAAAAAATGTAAATAATGAAGAATATTTATGCGGAGAATGTGTATTTTATTAAATCCTTTTTAAATAATGTTTGACAAGTGGTCAGAATTGAATTCGAACATTCATGACAATAACATGTGGTCACACTCATGCTCCTAAAGCGTGCACGATTCATTAAATCCAAAGTTTGTTAAAAATGTGTTCAGAATGAACTTGTGAACATGCATGAAATTATTTTTCTAGATCCAAAGTTTCTTGAATTTGGAACATTTTTTAAATCCAATGTTGCATGAATTTGGAAAACAATTTTCTAAACGCAATGGAACCAAAAATGTTTATTTCAACGTTTGTTTACGAATTCAAAAAGTTTGTTCATGAGTCCAAATTAACAAAACATTTTTTAGTACTTTTGGGGAAAAAAGTACATAAAAATGTTCGTATAGTTAGATATTTGTTCAATTTTGTAAGAAAATGTTCGTATTTGTAAAAAAAATCGAAAATGTGTGAAGTAACGTTCAAATTGAAAAAATGTATGGTATTCCTAGAAAATGTTGTTTACAAATTTTGAAAAATATGTTCACAATACAAAATAAAAAACAGGTATTGTTGTGTTTGAGATTGGTTAACAAAGTTCATTTTAAAAAATTGTCCTAGAGTTTTTAGAAAATGTTGACAAGTTTAATTAGAGAAGTTGTTCACAATTTTCTTAAGTTCTTCGTGTGTTTTCAAATTTGTTCATGTGTACACAAAAGTTGTTAACAAGTTTTTCATAACTGTTGTTGTGCAGGCAATTTTTTAAAATATTGAACAAACAAGTTTAGAAAAGTTGTGAATGAAGTCTGTACAGACATTTATTCTTAAAGTCTCTAGATATTTGTCCCCGAGTTTAAAAAAATGTTGTTCACAAAACATAGAAAAAATGTTCACAGGTTTGAAAAACATTGTTCATGTGTACAGCAAAGTTGTTCTTAAAAAAATGTTATCGGTTTAAAAAAAATGTTGACAAGTTTAGAATAGTTGTTCACAAGTTTAAAGAAAAAATGTTGAAAAGTTTAGGAGAAGTTGTTCACAAAAATACGTACAAACGTTGTTTACAACTTTCAAAAAAATGCTTACCTTGGTATTTCAAAGTTTTAACAAAAAATGTTGACAAGTTTAGGATAAGTTCAGAAAAAATGTTGAAAAGTTTAGAAACAAAAAATGTTGATAAGTTGAGAAAAGTTGTCCTGTGAGTTTGAAAAGTTGTCACAAATTATTAAACAAAATGTTCACAAGTTTAGAGAAGTGGTGAACAAAGTCTCTAGAGACATTTGTTCACAAAGTCTCTAGACATTTGTCCCCGAGTTAAAAAAAATGTTGACAAGTTTAGAAAATATGTTCACAACTTTTTTAAGAAAGTATCACGCAGATAAGAAGTTGTCACAAATTTTTGAAAAATGTTGTTCATAAAATATAGAAAAAAGGTTCACGGGTTTGAAAAAAGTTGTTTATGTGTACAGAAAAGTTGTTAACAAGATTTTCATAAAAATATTACCGATTTAAAAAAAGTTGACAAGTTAAGAATAGTTTTTCACAAGTTTAAAAGAAAAAATGTTGACAAGTTTAGGAGAAGTTGTTCACCAAAATCCGTACAAACGTTGTTCAAAAATTCAGAAAATTTGTTCACAAGTTTCAAAAAAATGCTAATGCTGGTATTTAGGAGTTATAAAAAATGTTGACAAGTTTAGGAGAAGTTGTTCACAATTTCAGAAAAAAAATCACAAAGTTTAGAAACAAAAAATGTTGATAAGTTCAGAAAAGTTGGCCTGTGACTTTGAAAATTTGTTCACAAATTATTAGAAAAAGGTTCACAAGTTTTGGAAAGTTGTGAACAAAGTCTCTAGAGAGATTTGTTCACAAAGTCTCTATACATTTCTCCCCCGAGTTTTGAAAAAAGTGTTGAGAAGTTTAGAAAAGTTGTTCATAGCTTTTTAAAGAAAGTTGTTCACATAAATTAAAATTTGTTCGGAAATTTTTGAAAATAAATTGTTCGCTAAGTATAGAAAAGTTGTTCATGTGTAAAGAAAAGTTTTCAACAAGTTTAATGTTGACAAGTTTCGAATAGCTGTTCACAATTTTAGAATAGTTGTTCACTAGTTTAAAAAATGTTGACAAGTTTAGGAGAAGTTGTTCGCCAAATCCCTACAAAGTCGTTCACAAGTCCAGAAAAAAAATGTTCGCAAAGTTTAGAAACAAAACTTATTGATAAGCTCAGAAATGTTATCCTGTGAGTTTGAAAAGTTCCTCATGTGTGTAGAAATAATTGTTTTTAGGAAAGTTGATTTTAAGAAAAATGTTGGCAATTCTAGAAAAGTTGTTCAAAAAACCATTGAAAGTTGTTCAAAAAATTTGAAAGTTTGTTCACAAGTTTATTAAAAAAAGATAATGAGTTTTTTCTAAACAGTTGTTTGCAATTTTTTAAGAAAACGTTGCTAACAAATTTTATGGAAGTTGTTCACATAATTTAAAAAGTTGTTCACTATACTTGTGGAAGTTGTTGTATATCAATTTTTTAAAAGTTGTTCACAAGTTTTTCTTAAAAAAACATGATTTTTTAAAAAGGTAGACAAATTTAGAAAAGTTGTTCACAAAGTATCTAGAAAGTTGTTTGCAAAAATGTATAGAAAAGATTCTCCCCAAGTTTAAAAAAATTCACAGTATTTTTTTAGGAAAGTTGTTTACACAAATTTAAAGTTATTCCTAGGCAAGTTATTCAATTTTTGAAAAGTTGTTCACAAATTTTAAAAAAATGTTGAAAGGTTTACAAAAGTTGTTCACTGATCTTTAAAAAAATCCATGAGGGGACAATTTCTTTAATCGTGAGGAAAAATGGTTTTAAACATTTTTTACGGGGTCTTAGGGGACCCTCAAGGTTTAAAAAAGTTCATTATTTTAAAAAAATGTTCGGGAGGCACTAACATGTTTTATATAGAAAAAAGACATGTTTCGCGGGATTAAAGATTAAGAATCATGAGTTTAGAAGACAAGTTGTGAACTAATTTCAAAATATTCAACCTTTTATAAAAACAATTTTTAAATTAAATGCCATTCTATTTCTAGAAAAAGTTTGGTAAGTCAAAATGGAGTACTTCATTAGAGTTCTAAACCTCCACTTGAGTAATTCAAAAAAGGGAGTTAACAAAAAATGTTGGACATGTGGTATTTTTCCTTTGGAATTCTAATTTTGCAAAAGTACATCTTGGGTTTGTTTCTAGAAAGCGGTATGGGTGATTTCCAGGAAACGGTATAGATTAAAAAAATTGCTTAACTATAGCTTACATGGAAAACCATATATATAGATTTTGCCGATGCTAGTTTCACAAATTTTTGTGAGTCAAGACAACCATGTTCATCATTCTATACAGAGTATTGTAACTCATGATAAAAAGCGCCCCCCCCCCCCAAAAAAGAACAACAGCTAAAAAGTTCACTTCATACTAAGTTCAAACACGAAATCTAATGGCGAGTTCTCCTCTTTTTTGTGACATCATCACTCATCTTCTCAAACTTGAACTTGTTCTGATGGAAGTTTCCTATCATGTATGGAATGAGTTTACGGAATTGGCGAACAATTTCCTGAAAAACAGTTGCATAGCTCTTAAGTTTAAAAAGCATTATAAAACAATAACAGAACTGAAAAAGGAAGTCTATGTGTGCAAAAAGAAGATTTGCAAAAAATTGTAGGTGAAATATAAGACTAAAAAATTAGTACAAAAGCATGATGACATTTGAGACTAAAAAGTTAACAGAACAGGAAAGAAGTATAGCATAAAAAACTCTCTCTAGAATAGTGTTTGTATTGAACATAATGACTATAGATGATTAAAAAATTAGTTAGCTTGTACAAAGAGAAAAGTGGTAGGTGTAGTCTTTACATTTGCAAACTCCTTCATGTCTTTCTTGTTCCAACAATCCATGTACAACGTGCCATAGATAGCGCAGTCATGCATGTCCATGTTTGCACAAAAAAAACAGATGAAAAATAGAATTGTAAAGTGGGAAATGTAGAAACAGGTCAAAAAGATAATCTCACAAGTTTGGTTGTTTGGGATAGTTTTGATGGGAAAACTTGACGAATTCATCTATATTTTTGAAACTGCAGTTGGATGACTTGAATAGAGTGCTGAGGTTGGTAATCTATAATATAAGACATGAAGAAAACTTCGAGTTAGATAGACCAAAAAAGTACATTTATACTTATGACAAACAATGTTACTTCCTGGGGAGTGCATAAAAAATACAATTTACTTGAAGAGAAAATGTTTACTTATAGTAAAACTAACCAAGTTTGTTGTGAGGATGTCAAGTTCATCAGCACAGACACTATTTGCTTAATCAAAAAACACTACAAGAAATATGTCAACTAGTGACCTTCTGTCAGTGACCCTGGAAGAATTGGTCATACATCTATGACCATTTGAGACCAATTGGTCAAAAGCTGTTCGGGGGGCTCCAAACCCTAAACCATTGCGACCATTTTGGTCAGAAAGGTCGTAATTTCCTTACACGAAATGGTCATAAAGCAAACAGTGATGGTCCGCTGCCTTATTTCTAATTGTTAACGACCAATATAGATGGTCATAACCTTGTAGATTGTGGTGGGTTGTGATGACTAGGCGCCACCTCATCAGTTTTGCCTATGTGTCATGTCCATGTGGCAGTTTTTGCCCTAGGTTGTGAAGCAACCTATATTTCTGTCATTCCCAAAATTCCCAAAAAAATCTCATAAATTCTTTGGGTCATATCTTCATCAAATATGTAAAAACATTCCTTGCCTAGTTCAAAAATATTTAAAAAATATTCATTTTCCTATTCTGTTCAGAACAACAGTTTGTGAAGGAAGTACCACTTTGGCATGTCCAAATAGTATCCATTTTCTACAGTGCTTTCCTATGCCCAAATAACCATCCTCCACCAAATGCCAGCTCAATCCATTCATTATTTTGAGCCGAGCTTCAACATTCGTATTTATGTCCAATGTGGTAGTTTGCAAAGCAAGTACCACCTAGGCTCCTCCTTTTGAGCTTAAAATTTGTGAAGACAGTCTTCTTAGTAACTGATCATCCTCAGCCAAAACTCACGCCCATTAACCATGTACATTTCCCGTACCACTAATCAAACACTTGGCTGCTAATTCATGTTTGAGCATCGATTAGTCTCCTCGTGAGAATCTTATGTTGTAATTTTCTTCCTAGAACCTACCTGTGGAGTGCCCAACCCACTAGACATGCCTAGGCTGCCCAGAACACATGGCAACGCCACGGTCACGCGGTGACCACGCGGCGGGCATGCGAGTTTACGCGCTCTAGAGTTGGGGGCCTCAGCCACCACCCAAACCTCGACGTATCGCCACCAAACCATGTACTTATGATTAAATAGGTACTTATGTAACTAGAAATTATTTTCGGAAAAATAAATAGTAAACTATGAGGCAGCTGAAGTTCAAATTTGACCCGCTTCCACCTGAATCGGCGGGAATTTGTCTTTTTCACCAGAGGTGGATCAAAACTTTTGACACCCAACCATTTTGTCAATTATGCATTAAATATGGCCTAGTACTTTAGAAAATTGATTTGGTCCAATTTTGCAAAAAATATATGGTAGGTCCTTCACAAAAAAACTCATTTCGGGCACTCGGAAAATGGAAAATGGTTTTTCCATGCAAATAAAATGAAAACTCCCTTAGGCAACAGTGTTTGGAATTCCAATATGCACCCTTGTGCACAATATGAGATCATTTGAACAAAACTATGCCAAGAATGTGGCCATAAGATTGATTATTTGGCTTGAAAGTCATTGATCTCCACACGTGATAGCTCGTTTCTGAGAACACTTTTTTAAAATAATTGCCGTATTACAAGTTTATTATTTTTCCTAGGAACTTGGCCACATATAATGACACAACACGAAGGTTTCCCAATTTGTTGATTTTTTTTGAATTTTTTATGCCCGTTTCAAAATGCGGTCAAAACGGCGGGAATGATCGTTCCTAGCTAGTGGTTGAATCTTAGAATTTTTCTGGTGTTTCTCTGATTAAATAGATACTTACGTACCTAGAAATGATTTTTGGAAATATAAAGAGCAAACTACGAGGCAGCTACAGTTCAAATTTGACCCGCTTCCAACTGAATCGGCAGGAATTTTTCTTTTTCCTCAGAGGTGGATAAAAACTTTTTACACCCAACCATTTGGTCAATTGTGCATTAAATATGGCCTAGTATTTTAGAAAAATTATTTGGTCCAATTTTGCAACAATTATTTGGGAGGTCCTTCACAAAAAAACCTCGTTTTGGGCACTCAAAAAATGGAAAATGCTTTTTCCGTGCAAAGAAAATGAAAACTCCCTCAGGAAACCTTGTTTGGAATTCCAATATGCACACTTGTGCACAATATGAGATCATTTGAACAAACTATGCCATGAATATGGCCATAAGATTGATCATTTAATTTGGCCTGAAAGCCATTGATCTCCACACGTGATAGCTCGTTTCTGAGAACACTTTTTTAAAATAATTGTCGTATTACAAGTTTATTATTTTTCCTAGGAACTTGACCACATATAATGACACAATGCGAAGGTTTCCCAATTTTTTGATTTTTTTTGAATTTTTTATGCCCGTTTCAAAATGCGGTCAAAACGGCGGGAATGACCGTTCCTAGCTAGTGGTTGAATCTTGAAATTTTTTTGGTATTTCTCTGATTAAATAGATACTTATGTACCTAGAAACGATTTTTGGAAAAAATAGAGAGCAAACTATAAGGCAGCTACAGTTCAAATTTGACCCGCTTCCAGGTGAATCGGTGAAAATTTGTCTTCTTCATGCGAGGTGGATCAAAACTTTTTACACCCAACCATTTGGTCAAATGTGCATTAAATATGGCCTAGTATTTTAGAAAAATGATTTACTCCAATTTTGCAAGAAACATATGGTAGGTCCTTCACAAAAAAAACACATTTGGTCACTCAGAAAATGAAAAATGGTTCTTTGAGCAAAGAAAATGAAAACCTCCCAAATCAACATTGTTTGTCATGCCTAAATACACACATGTACAAAATATTGGTTTATTTGAACTACCTATAAGAGGTTAAATGTTTGCTTGAATAAGAGGGTACAAACTATAAGATAAAAAACCAAAAATGCTTAATTCTGATTGGTGGAACCAAATGTGGCATGGATCAGTGACATGGCAAACATCTGTCCACCCATCCATCCATCCGTCCGTCCATCCACCCCTCCGCTCTCTCAGCTAACCCTAGCGCTCGCAGATCCCTCCCCTCGCCGCCACCCGCCCCTCCCCTGGCAGATCCATCCTTCCCCTCCCTCCTTCCCCTCCCCCCTTCCCCTCCGGAAAGATCGCCGTGATCTACTCCTCCTTCCTTCCCCTCCGGCAAGATCGCCGTGCTCTGCTCCTCCCTCCTTCCCCTCCGGCAAGATCCCACATCCATTGATCCATCCTCAACCGGAACCCCTCTCCCAATGCCAGATCCAATCCTCCTCCCTCCCTCCTCGCCCCAGCTGCCTGCTCCCCTCCCCTTCCAGATCGCCGTCACCACCTTCCTCCTCCTCCCTCGCCCCGGTTCCTGCTCCGCCGAGGCCGCCACCGGGAGATCCGACTTCGCCGACAGGAATGGGTCCGGATCCGCCACGCCCGAGCGCTCCATCCTCGTCGACAGGGACGACTACATCCTGGCCTCCACTTCCCGCGCCACCGGATCCCGACGAGGATGTCCATGTCGTCGTCCTCGCAGGCCGCCAGCGCCGCCGCGACCGCGGCCGCGCCCGCGCCGCACCAGGCCGGGCCATGGTACGTGGTGCCGGACCTCAGCCTCCGCGACCACCGCTTCACCGTCCCGCTCTACCACTCCTCCCCCTCCGCGCCGCACATCACCGTCTTCGTCCGCGAGGTCATCCCAGGTACGTCCGCGCCGACCCCGTACCGCTCCTGGGCGACAGCTTCTGTGTTCTCACCTTTTCCCTCACTCTTTGCAGGTGGCTTTCTCCGTGCCCATCGCCGGCTCGGACCGCGCCGTCAGGAGTTCCAGAATCCAGGTGCGTGTCTGAATCGTGTTTTGGTGTGCTATTAGTTACAGTAGATAGCACAATTGCCAGATTGGTTCGGGGCAGGGAGCAATTCTGGGCAGATTCCGATACCGCTAGCTAGGACTGGGACCGTGTCCTCGTGCTATACATCTGGATTGCACATATTAGCTACTACTATCACTTGTAGATAGACACACATACTAGTCGCAGTACATGCACATTCAGTAAATTCTTCAGTGTTCTTGGCTTCTTAGTACATGCACATTCACATTTATTGTATCTGAATTGTATCAACTTGCCAGTTAGCTAATTACTAAAATCATATGCACATAACTATGTGAAGTTGATGTTCAACCATTACATGTGATAACTAGGAAGCATATTTTTATCAGTGGACTGCTATTTCTTTTCTTGCTTCTGTTTGCAAAATTAGGCGATCATGGTAGCCTTGTTTTCTTTAGTGTTAAAAAAAGTACTAGGCTTCAGTTTTTTAGTGTGTCATCTTTATATGTGTCTTTCGAGTGAATAAACTATGCTAAAGGTAGATCAGGACTTTCATCTGAAGTGGAATTCTATCTTGGGTCTGATCTTTTGAATGAAAAGTTTTAGTTAGAAATACACTGCTTTCTATCTGAAGGGGTGAATAGCTGTGTTGTATGACGTTGTTAGTTTTTGACGTACAAAATTTGGGTAGGTATTCTACGCTGATGATTGTTGGGACTCTATAGTTATTGAATGGATTTGCTAGCAACAAGGTTCCAGGCACAATTTCCTGGTTATGAGAAGACTATAGTTGTGTTATTGTGATATTCAATTTATAGAATTGACTATGTTTTTTTTGCTTCAGGTAAACCAAGGTTTTGCTCATGGATCGTACTAAGCAGACTGCTCGTAAGTCCACTGGAGGAAAGGCTCCTAGGAAGCAGCTAGCCACCAAGGTTTGTGACTATAATATTGATAGTTTACCTATGCCATGTCTTTAGTTATGGTTTAGGTAAATTGAACTGGGTATAATTTGAACCTCAACCTTCATTGCCAGCTTATGACCAGATATCCTACTGATGTATATGGACTATCATGGTATTATTGTTAATTTGACCATGTGCTCTACTTTGCTTTTTGACAGGCTGCCCGTAAGTCTGCTCCCACAACTGGAGGAATGAAGAAGCCTCACCGTTACCGCCCTGGAACTGTTGCTCTTCGGTGTGTAAAATCTTCCAACCTATTCTAGCATGTGTTATAGTTTGTTTTGAAGTATTCTCAAATGAGTAAATTTTGTGCTTGACTTTGCAGTGAGATCCACAAGTACCAGAAGAGCACGGAGCTGCTCATCAGGAAGCTTCCATTCCAGAGGCTTGTTAGGGAGATTGCCCAGGACTTCAAGGTGATCAATCAACTTGTGCACTACATTGTGATGCTCCTGTTGTGTCAACTCTTATAGTATGATGAATCAAGTAAACTAAAAGCACCATCCTGTGTCTGCTTTTGCTGCTGTTTTTAGTGATTGTTTGGAACCGCTAGCTGTAATTTAACTTACTTCTCGTTCCCCTGTTTCTGCTGTCAGTATTCCCGTGGCAATTTAGGTAACTACAGTAATACTGTACAAGAAACATCATTGCATTACAAGTTGGGTTCGAATCTACTTGTGAGCAACTGGGTGCGCCCATTCTAGAAATATGATATGTAGATTTGCTTCACAGAACTGATATAAAGGCATCTCAAGTTACTTAATAGTTCCTTATCACAGGCCAACAATGCTACTGTGAGTACAGAATCTAATCTTGGTGCTTTCCTATTTGCATGTAGCCCCCTCGCTCGCGTACTGTTGCCGCTGCTCCTGCTATTTTCTACTGCCTGCTACCGCATACTGCTGCTGCTCGCCAGATGCCGCAGCTACTCACTGCTGCTGCTACTCTTGCACTGTTGCTGCTGATGCTACTTGTTATGGAATTCATTATGGAACTTGGTGCAGTGTACCATCAGTCACAGCTGCTGAGTTAGCCAGTTAGGTAGTAGTACATGACAGTGAACGGCTCAAAAGTATTTCTGTGTTTGATGCATGGCCTATCTTACTTCGTGCTTATACATTCTATTCTGTACCTAACTTATATTAGAAGCTGACTATTCTGTAAGATGGATCTAACCATCATTAAGTGCACAAGTTTTCAGGATAATTCACAACTGCATTAAAAAATTCTAGTGGGAGTTATACATGTTTTCTCATGATAGATTGATCTAGACTGAAACATGATTTTGCATCCCGTTTTCCATCGACAAATATACAAGTTATACAAGTTATATCAGCAAGTTACTGTATGTGTTAGAGAAATCAGTGTTGATTTATTTGTTATTATTTTTTTCTTTCTAATTTTTGCATGAGAGCAAGCTGGTGTAGCTAGCTGGACTATGCAGCCATGAATCAGGAAGTAGAATATTCAGTTTTGCTAATAGAAAATAAATGTATTTAAAACTTTAAAAACTGCATAATAAGTGCTTGTTCATGTTTGGTTTTCTCTAAACTTTGTTTGTATGATTGAGGGCAAATTTACTTGGTTCTTTTCTCTAAACTGTGCTTGGAACATTCATTTTTATGATCTAAAATTGCCTTCCTGTGATGATGCAGGTGCCCAGTTTGTGCTCGCTATCGAAGGAGCTCCATGTTGAAGAAGATTGAAGAGCACCAGGCTTAACACCAGGGCAGCTTGTAGAGCTTGTAGAGCTTATGGAGCTTGTATATGTATAGAGCTTGTAAATGTATCACGTGTAGAGCTTGTAGAGCTTGTATATGTTAGAGCTTATAATGTGTAGAGCTTGTAAAGTATATGTTATTTGTACAATAGGAGCTCTGTACTGAATCTGGCTGATAATATTTGGAGTATTATGTGTGTGTTTTGTTTGTACCAATTTAAATACTGGTTATTTATTTACTGTTAAATTGAAATATGAAGAATAAGAACTTGCTAGTTGGGACCCATGTACCTAAACCTGATATCCGGGACCCATTTAACTAGTGAACCTTTTTTATATTACAAAAAAACTAAAACTTTCTAGCAGAAAAGGCCACGGCCCCAAAATGATAAGGCTTAATTGTTGGGCTTGGCCCATCTACCTAGCCAAAATTAATATGAGAAAAAAACACAAATAGGCCGAATTGTTGGGCTAGGCCCATGTAGAAAATCGAATTGGACCGGGCTGAATCTTGTGCCACATCAGATTGCCACGCTGGATGCCTACGTGGCCTGGGGAGGTTGCTAGTGACCAAAACGCCACAATAGACGTATTTTGGTCATAAACGTCTTCGACCATTCCAGAAGAAAGGTCGCTATAGTCAGTTTACGACCGCCAGCTTTTGACCTTCTGTTTTTGGTCACAAAAAGGTCGCAAATGAAAAACCATGACCTTTCAGTGACCAATAGTGGTGGTCACAAGTTGACATATTTCTTGTAGTGAAATTTGATCGTTTCAAAAAGATTGTTTACGCAAAAAAAAGTCCAATGCAATGTATTTACTCTAGGGAGAAAAACATGCACATGAAAAAAGTGTGACCATCACAACAGATTAGAAGGAAGGGATTAACTCTAGGAAAAAATGAAGGTCAATTATTAACCATCATGAAAAAATCATATACCATGTCACATTTGTGCAAGTTGTTTCCTGTGTTGATTCATCATGAGGTTTTCTCCACAGCTCATCATGTTTGGCGACCACCTTTGATATTACTTGCACTACCTATATTTGTTATTGGCCAAAATTCATAAGGTTGTGAGCAAAAAATCTTGCAGAAAAGAAAAAAAATGAACAAATAAGACAGTTTTAAACATACTTCAGGATGGTTGGATGAGGTCGACCCATTAGCTTGCGGTGGTCCCGCGAACAATGTTTCTTGTGGGGCATTGAAACATGTATCCTCAGCAAATACTAAGGCACGAGCCCCATATGGTGTGGTGGAAATGTCCTGAAGCTATTTGAATGAATTGCATCAAAACTAATTCTTTCTTATAGGAAGCAAACACCATTTGTTCATATATGTAAAATAGCTAATTAAGAAATAAAAATCAAGAGATGTTCATTCTCAGAAAAAAAAAGAAGAAAGCATTTATGAAAACTTGAGCTGAGTTTTGTTCCTATTTAAATTCCACGAGTTGTTGTTGAAACATCAAGTGGTTTGAATAAAGGTTCACATGATGTATTTTTTAAAAATGCTACCAAGCTTCGTAGCAGTATTTTCCTTTACATACACACTTACCTTATTCTTACATACTGTAATTGGGATCTTCCTAGTTGTTAACATCACCTGTCTAGTACTAGAAAATCTAAATATCATCTACCATCTGCTATTTTGTTTTTCTTCATCCTTGAACTAATTATGATTGCACTTAAAGATCAAATGGTTGCAGAATAAAAGGGTCTGACACGATCCAAAATGACGACTTTTAGAAATTAAAAAGTATACTTGACCAAATGCAGAACAAAAAAATATGATTTGCGTATGCTTTTTCTGTGAGAGCTGGTAAATTGAGCATGGAAGTGTTACAAGCAAAGTCAAAATGAGTGACCAGAACCACTCTATATAGTAGGCTGAGAATAAGCATATGACTTTTTGGGGCACATGAAAATTGGGGCATTCCCTAGCATAGAAATGTGGCATAACATGATAGACCAATACTTCAGAAGTAGAAACCCTAGCATAGAAATGTGGCTCACTACTTGACGAAGAAGCCTTGATCACAGAAACTAGGCAGTTAACTAATCAAAAATAATATTTTCACAAAAACAGCACTAAATGGAAGGTTTTTTTGTAACATATATATGATGACAATTTGTTAACGGAAAGTTGTTCACAAAATCAGGAAAAAAACAAGTATTCTAACATATATGTGGATGCACTTACAGGCAGAGCTCCATAGGCTACTGGTTTGTTAGTTCACCTTTTGAAATCAACATTAGCTGCGTGAACTAAATCTGCAATCTGCACATGAACCATTCATTCTAGGGACATTGTAGTTAGTGCTCCTAAATGGCCTTGCAGAAGTAAGATCCAGAAAATCCATATATATGATCTGGATAACACGAAGACGTGATAAAAAAGGGATGAAAATGAAACAATGGAGAAAAACAGAAAAAATGATACAAAATGAACAAAAGAAAAATAACTTACAACAAGCATGGGCAGGCAACCGCCAACCCAGATAGGATCGTTCAAATCATCCGAGACTCTGTTAAAAAAATTCGTGGAAGCTTTCGATCTATTCACTCAGGTGATTGATGCAATATGTTGCCAAATCATACTTATGCAACTGCGTAATGTCATGTAGACTGTACAGAAGCTTGCAGTTTGCGTAGTTGCCAGTGATTGGACAGAGAATTGTTGAGAAGAACAGAAACAGGAAACTGCAAATAAAACCTTCCTCACTTTCATCATTCTTCATCATGGCTATTGGAATGTTCGTACTTCCAGATTTATATTTATCGCTGAGTTCCTTAACTTTTGCTACTACAGCAGGATCATTGCTCTCGGTAGGAAAGGGTTCAGAACCAGATTGAATTCCAAAACCTTAATGACCATTTCCCTTCGGATATGAATGACTTTATTCTTGTGCTTGAAGACAACATTTGAGCGAGTGTGGCCGGCAAGCCATTGCATGAATCCAATGGGGACAATGAGATGCCTATTGATGTGCAACCGATTATCCAGATCATGATTGGAAACATATTATTTTTGCTTATCAGTTAAATTTGTAACGGCTTTGTTCCATCTGAGGGTCAAGAACCTATGCTTTATAGTCCCACGGCGTTTCAGAGTTTTATACATGGTTACCAGACAAGGAGCTCTATGGAACAAAAAAAGGATAAGATTAAAATGAAGAACCTAAAAACTAACTGACATAAAAAGTTACTGAGGTTGTTCCATTATAAGGGATGTTGATCATAGCATTACTTTCATGTAAAAAGCATATCATTTTAAATCATGAAAAAAACTGCTATTTGTGTGGGAGGACAACATGGATATAAAAAGCATTAACACGGGATGTTGCTCATAGCATTATTTTGATAACAAAAAAATGATAACACAACAACCAAATGTATGTAAAAAATACCGACGTTGATTCAGACTGTAAAATATAGTGCTTTCATACCTAAATGTACTACAAATAAATAACATAGCAACTCAAGAATAGGTTTAACAAAAAATGAGATTCCACACTAACAACCAAAAAGACCAGCATGTACTATACATGATTATCAGGGGAAAACCTAGCTAAAAATATCAATGCCGAAACCCTAGTTAATTCGATGCAAACCACATCGGGACGCTATGAAATTGGGCAACCCTAATGAAAATCTATGGCGAAACCCTAGCTAAAATCGGAGCAAACAACATCAGCACTCCATGAAAAAAATTAGAAAACCCTAGCGAAAATCCATGGCGGAACCCTGGCGAAATCGAAGCAAACCACATCAGCATGCCATGAATTAGAAACCCTAGCACAAAACTATGGCAAAACCCTAGCGAAAAACCATGCCGGAACCCTAACTAAACGAAGCAAACGACATCAGCACGCCATGATATAGTAAAAATCCTAGTAGAAGTCTTGGGCGAAATCCTAGAAATCCTATCACGTCTCTAAACAAATCGCTGCCCAGCAAGGTGAACAACGCACATCCGAGAAGAAAAAAAGAGAGACAAAGACGGGGATGGCGATCAAGGTTGATTCTCAAACCTTGGTGAAGAGCGCCCTGCGGAGGGACGACCTCCGTCTGCTGCCGATCTAGAAAACTACCGCGCGGAAGGAGAAGGAGAAAGGAGATGGAGAAGAAGAAAAGAAGATGGGAGAAAGAAAACAGAGTACGAAACGAAGGAAGAAAACAGAGCTGGGCCAGCCCGATAAGAGAACGAAAGACGCAGGGGGGTACGCGCCTCGGCGCTATGCGGCGAAATGTATGTTCCGCTAATTGCGAATAGTAATCGGTTCCGCTCATGCGGGTGCCGGCCTGGGCCGGCCCATTAGCGCGGTTTTCCTTTTTTTTCTGTGCGTTTTCTGTTTTTTTTTGATTTTTCTGTTTCTTTTTAATTTTCTGATTTCTTTCTTTAAATTTGAATATTTTATAAAATCTAAAACGTTTTCAAATTTGAACAATTTTTTATTTTGAACAATTGTCGATTAAGAACAAATGTTGGTTTTGAACATTTTTCAATTTGAACAATTTTGAGATTTGAACAATTTTTTAATCTGATGGTTAATATTTCCTAACACTATGTGTCTGACGATCTCCCCAATAGTGGTGGTCAGGTGTCGCTTAGCCTCCATTTGGTGGCCATGTGACACCGACTCCCCAATTGTCGTGGTTTTTTGTCATTACCTCTTTCGGAAGGAGATGGGCCTGTGTCTTCAGAATTAAAACCACAGAAACAATGTAGGATCGAGGTTTCCTCAACATATCGAACATATCATAATGTGTACTCCCTCTGTCTCGAAATAACGGTCGGAGGTTCAGTTCATTGTCCAATTTACAAAACAGTCACGTATTCATTCAAATTGTTACAAATTTATCCTAAAACTGAAATTTCGAATTGAAATCATGGCGTGCGGGCCTCGAGCATGGCGGCTCCGGCGGCGTGCGGGGCTCGAGCAAGGCGGCGCCGACTGAGGGCTGGTAGCGGCGCAGGGGAGCAAGGCAGTGCCGCAACATTTTCCGCTCCGGCCCCCTCTTCTCGTTCCGTCCCCGACGACGCGGCGCCATAGGAGCTCGACGGAGGAGACGCGCTCGAGCTCCATGGAGGCCACACATCGGAGCTATGTCTCGTAGAGAGACCAGGAGCTCTGCTCGCCGCTTCCCCACGCCGGAATCGATGGAGTCGCCAGTCTCCTCCCACCCCGGCCGCTGCTTACCCGCTCAAGCTTGACGCCGTCGGTCCACTGCTTCCTCTAATCAGGCTTCTCCACTCGAGCTCGACGTCGTGGACAGTTTTGTACATTTGTTTTTGTTTTGGACGCCGCTAACTGTCACACGTGTGGGCGTTAAGGAATCTGCCCACACGTTCTGTGTGGTGCCTAAGAGGACCAGCCCACACGTCTGTGTGTGGGCAAAACAACTAGCGCCCACACGCCTCTTTTTTCCCTCCCGGTCCCTCTTACACGCGTGCGTGTGGGCGAAATAGATAACGCCCACACGCCCGGTACGTCAGGCCTCATACCTCGTGGTCCCGCTGAAGGAAATATGCCCTAGAGGCAATAATAAAGTTATTGTTTATTTCCTTATATCATGATAAATGTTTATTATTCATGCTAGAATTGTATTAACCAGAAACATAATACATGTGTGAATACATAGACAAACTTAGTGTCACTAGTATGCCTCTACTTGACTAGCTCGTTAATCAAAGATGGTTATGTTTCCTAACCATGAACAAGGTGTTGTTATTTGATTAATGAGGTCACATCATTAGTTGAATGATCTGATTGACATGACCCATTTCATTAGCTTAGCAACCGATCGTTTAGTATGTTGCTATTGCTTTCTTCATGACTTACACATGTTCCTATGACTATGAGATTATGCAACTCCCGTTTACCGGAGGAACACTTTGGGTGCTACCAAACGTCACAACGTAACTGGGTGATTATAAAGGAGTACTAAAGGTGTCTCCAAAGGTAGATGTTGGGTTGGCGTATTTCGAGATTAGGATTTGTCACTCCGATTGCCGGAGAGGTATCTCTGGGCCCTCTCGGTAATGCACATCACATAAGCCTTGCAAGCATTACAACTAATATGTTAGTTGTGAGATGATGTATTACGGAACGAGTAAAGAGACTTGCCGGTAAGGAGATTAAACTAGGTATTGGATACCGACGATCGAATCTTGGGCAAGTAACATACCGATGACAAAGGGAACAATGTATGTTGTTATGCGGTCTGACCGATAAAGATCTTCGTAGAATATGTAGGAGCCAATATGGGCATCCCGGATACACATACTCATTATCTACTGGAGACGTAGTCTGCAAGTCCACTCATTTCGTCCTCAGGCTCTACCGCCGAACGCTTAAAATATACACGGGAGGACAGTTTTATGGTTTATTTTTGCCACTCGACCTGTACTGAACTTTAGTTTGGTGAGTCCACCCGGATGTGCATCTAACGGACATCGACCCGAGAGTCGTCGACACTACATCCAAAGATTGCTTGGATGCGACAGCCTTTGGATCAATCGGAATTCTGTTGTTCCAGGGTGAACTCGGCATTGGGCGGCAGATTACCGCTGCAGGTTACCGGAACCCCCCCCCCCCCGGGGGGGGGGGGTTATTGGGCCTACATGGGCCTTAAGGGAGAAGAGAAGAGGAGGCAGGAGGTGGCCGCGCGCCCCTCCCCTTCCTAGTCCGAATAGGACAAGGGAAGGGGGGCGGCGCCCCCCCCTTTCCTTTCCTTCCTCTCTTCCTCCTATTTCCCCCCTCTCTCTCCTAGTCCAACTAGGAGTCCTACTCCCGGTGGGAGTAGGACTCCCCTTGGCGCGCCACACCCTGGCCGGCCGCCTCCTTGTGACACTCCAAAAATTTTAATTTGGTTTTCATCAAAAACTTTCTTGGATTTTAAAAGAGAGCTTTTAAAAATTTCTTTTCCAGAAATCCTTCCTCTTAAAAAACTTCCTTTCCTTTGGCAAGGATTTTCTTTTCCTTTCAAATTTGGTGTTGAAGTTTTTGGGAGCTTTTCCTTCTGGTTGTTGCCCTCTCAAACTTTTTCATTTTCATTTAAAATAAAGAAACCCTAGGAGTTTTGGGACTTCTTTCTTTTTGAATCCACCCATGGTTTTACCATGTCTCCTATAGTAAAACTTCTCAAAACCCCTCCCTCCACCTTTGGACAATCTAACTTCTCTACCTCAACAAGTCCAAACAAGTTTTTGGATTTTATTTCAATTATTTTTATCTCCCAAAACTTTTCTGCCATTCATTTTGAGCCTAAGTGATTTTCAAAGCAAGTACCATTTTGCCTTTGAGTTTTTGTCCCAAACCAACTTCCCTGGATTGTCTTTAGTACCCACAACCTAGAACCATCTTGATCCACTCTTCTTCTTTTCAAAAATTTCAAATTTCACTCACTGCAAGTTTGGACCAGATTTGCCAAATTTGGTGAAATTCATATCTACACTCCTCCAAAAATTCCACCAAAAATCATGCAGCCTACTGGAGCAATGAGAAGCCACTCCACCAAATTTTAGCTCTAGGAAAAATCCCTAGATGCTAGGAGCATTCTGGCGAACACCTGAGCTGCACTGTTCTTTGCATTTTCAGTAAAGTTCAGTAAAATTCAGTTTTACAGCGTCGTTTTCTTCAGAGTTCAGTCACAAGCTCACAGTGCGCTTGGCTCGATGCTCGCAGCCCCTCCCTCTTGTCCGGAGCTTCACACGCGTGCGTGGAGCCTTCCTGGCGTCGATGGCGCGCTGGCCCGCCCTCGCCGGCGTCTTCTGCGGCGTCGGGACCTCCCGTGGCGGCCGACAGAAGGCACACCACGGCAGAACGCCGTTCAGCGCCGCCCAAGCCATCTGGTAGCTCCGCGTGGCCGTCTCCCTTGCCAGCGCACGCGTGCAGCACCGCCACCGTGGCCTGGCACGCGCAAGGCGCGCTCCCTGCCGCCGACGTGCCGCACGGCCGTTCCATTGGGACAGGCCGTAAAACCCCCTCCCGTGCTGAGCTGGACCCTGGAATGGCACCACTACTCCACCTAGGCGATGCCCAAGCTCCTAATTCCACTGCCCAACCGCAGCGCCACCGTAATCGCTCGCCGGACTTATCCCGTTCACGGCAACCGCCTCGGGCCGGCTATATATAGCCCCCAAGCTCCCTCTCGCCCCCGCACACCTCCAGCACCTCACTGGACCCCGACCAGCAACTAGAAGAGCCTCGAGGGGCCCTTCTTCCTCGACTCCGGCCGCCTCGCTCCGCCTCGGCCTCCAGCTCGATTCACTCCGGTGAGGCCATCCTCCGGCGCCCAAACCTCGTCCGTAGCCTCTCTCACACCCAGTACTCTAACCCCCTCATCAATTTGGCCTTTGCAGTCCTCTCCGACGAGCTCCATCCACGCCCGACCCCCCGTCCGCCGGAGCAAAGCTCGCCGTCGACGTGGTATTCGCCGGCGACCACCACCACCACCCACCGTTGTGGAAGGACACGGTGAGAACGTTGGTAACCTCCGATCCCCTTACCTCGCCGTGGATCGCCGCCGGCGACCACCGCACCCCTCGGGCGCCGACGAGCCTCGTCCCTCCCATTTGAAAGTTTAAACATGACAAGTGGGACCCGCTGTCAGCCTCTCTGTCCTTTCTAAACGAAGTGTTTTCTGAAAACGCCTTCTGACTAATGCGCTTTCCCTTTGGGCTGGCGTATTCAACTCTGAACGTTTTCTGTTTTTATAGGCTAGCCCCTGGAAACTTTCTGTTTCATTACAGATGAGTCCCTGGACAAAAACCCTTATAACTTTTTAACAGAAAGGAATTTTTGATTGATTCTTTTTCTGTCCTCTTTAGAATTTGTCTAGTTTTTTATCATATTTATTTGAAAAATATTTGGTATAACTTTCTATGCACCTCTTGGTATTTACGATATCGCATGTATTTCTTTATACCGTAGATACCGAAGGAGGAAACGGAGCCGCAAACATCACCGAGCTAGGCTCCGACTACTCCGAACCAGGCAAGCATGTTTGAACTTTTGATATGATGAGTGTCTTGGCATGTTTTGCATTTTAGTTAGTCTCATGGCATGTTGATGAGCATACCGATGAACGTTATTTCCATGCATTGTTGAGGTAAGTGAGTTCGATGATCCATAAGTGGATGGATGCGAATATGAATGGCCATGTGTTGGCATGAGGATGGGTAAGATGGCAGTGTTGTAGCATGCCAGTCTTATGCCAGACTATGTGACTGAAGTGTCAAACCGTATCAGTCCAGTTCCTCCCATTTCCTTCCCTGTACTACCACATGTTTTCCGCAAGGAATATGGCTTAGTAAGTTGCAAACCGCTTTCCTGGTACACACCAAAAGGAGAGGCCGGGATGATGGTTCCATGGTCCTGGATTAAAGCCAGTCATCTGGTCAGGGGCATGGGTGTTTCCGGTTGGGACCGAGAGGGGGGCACCCCTTAGAGCGCGCGTATATAAATTTGATCCCATGCTATTCGAGATTGTGATCTCCCCGTCTCAAAAGTTTTTCTTGGACGATGTCTAGGGTGATTCCTAGCATCGAGAGGTAGGATGGGTGTGTACTGGTTAGCTGTGTTTTCTTCCGAAAAACCGTAAACGGAACTAGTCCTTCGTGACTACGGAAATCCGTTGACTGTGGGAAAAATTTTGTACAAACTCTGCAGAGTCATACATTCCTTTGAATAATCTATTCCATATCCAAATTCGTATTATCTTGTCCTAACAGTGCCAGTTTGATGACAGAGACTCCGGTGAATCCCATGAGCGCTAAGTCCGGCTGAATGTTATTTCTGTGGATGGACTAACCTGTTTATTATCATGAATTGAATATTTATTATGAATATTATTTACCTGTGAATAAAGCCCTTTCTGCGATGTCGCTCAGACGTCCGACTGTGGCATTTCTTTTAAAGCCCTTTCTGTGATGTCGCTCAGACGTCCGACTGTGGCATTTCTTTTAAAGCCCTTTCTGTGATGTCGCTCAGACGTCCGACTGTGGCATTTCTTTTAAAGCCCTTTCTGTGATGTCGCTCAGACGTCCGACTGTGGCATTTCTTTTAAAGCCCTTATTCTGTGATGTCGCTCAGACGTCCGACTGTGGCATTTCTTTTAAAGCCCTTTATGTGATGTCGCTCAGACGTCCGACTGTGGCATCATTTCCTTATATTTATTTGTTCACCTTTCGAGGCGTCGCTTCAGACACCCGATCGGTTTTCATTTATGTTTTGTTGGGATTTCAGGCGGACTACCGCCGTTTCCCTTTTACTTACTTCGTTATGCTAATTTTTGAATTATAATCGTGACGCATTCATGCATGCATTTGTTATATCTTACGTCCGAACTGTCTTGCGAGTACTTTCAAAGTACTCACTGGCTTGTTGATTTGGCCAGATGCTGACGAAGGCGATCTCATGGATGAAGAGTTCGATAGCGAGTCCGACGCCTAGAGGAATCCCAGTCAGTCTCGTGCGACCCTGGATTTGGTCACTGTATTATATCCGCTTCCGCAACCCGAATAAATTTATCGAGCCTCACCTCGACGCTCGATGAGATGCCAGTTTGAGAGTCGTGTTATCACACTCCCCACTGCCCACTGTGTTATTCCACCATCACTTTATCCTCGAGTCAGTAGTATGCCACCACACCATTGTGTTATATCCGCCATTATGTATAATTATTGGCGCGCTTGTAATAATTTGTTGAGCAGCCCTAGCTCAACCCTGTAATATATCTTATGCTACTGGCTTATTGTATCAAGAATTTGTCTACCAGTGGGGAGGATTTTCTCTCATACTGGACTCAAAAGATTGGTTTCTCAATAAATATTTTTATTGGAAAACCGGTCGTGACACTCCTCCCCTTGCTCCTTTATATACGGAGGCAAGGGGGCACCCTAGGACACACAAGTTGATCGTTCCTTAGCCGTGTGCGGTGTACCCCCTGCCACCATATTCCACCTCGATCATATCGTTGTAGTGCTTAGGCGAAGCCCTGCGTCGGTAGAACATCAAGATCGTCACCACGCCGTCGTGCTGACGGAACTCCTCCCGAACGCTTTGCTGGATCGGAGCCCGGGGATCGTCATCGAGCTGTACGTGTGCTAAGAACTCGGAGGTGCCGGAGTAACGGTGCTTGGATCGGTCGGATCGGGAAGAAGACGTACGACTACTTCCTCTACGTTGTGTCAACGCTTCCGTTGCGATCTACAAGGGTACGTAGATCATACTCTCCCCTCGTTTGCTATGCATCACCATGATCTTGCGTGTGCGTAGGAATTTTTTTGAAATTACTACGTTCCCCAACAGTGGCATCCGAGCCTAGGTTTTATGGTTTGATGTTATATGCGAGTAGAACACAAGTGAGTTGTGGGCGATATAAGTCATACTGCCTACCAGCATGTCATACTTTGGTTCGGCGGTATTGTTGGACGAGACGACCCGGACCAACCTTACGCGTACGCTTACGCGAGACCGGTTCCCCCGACGTGCTTTGCACACAGGTGGCTTGCGGGCGACTGTCTCTCCAACTTTAGTTGAACCGAGTGTGGCTACGCCCGGTCCTTGCGAAGGTTAAAATGGAGTCTATTTGACA
Source organism: Triticum urartu (assembly GCF_003073215.2). Taxonomy (NCBI): domain Eukaryota; kingdom Viridiplantae; phylum Streptophyta; class Magnoliopsida; order Poales; family Poaceae; genus Triticum; species Triticum urartu. The sequence continues at coordinate 671,433,228 of NC_053023.1, forward strand.
AACTATCGTTGTGGTTTTGATGCGTAGGTGAGATTGGTTCTTGCTTAAGCCCGTAGCAGCCACGTAAAACTTGCAACAACAAAGTAGAGGACATCTAACTTGTTTTTGCAGGGCATGTTGTGATGTGATATGGTCAAGGCATGATGCTAAATTTTATTGTATGAGATGATCATGTTTTGTAACCGAGTTATCGGCAACTGGCAGGAGCCATATGGTTGTCGCTTTATTGTATGCAATGCAATCGCTGTAATGCTTTACTTTATCACTAAGCGGTAGCGATAGTCGTGGAAGCATAAGATTGGCGAGACGACAACGATGCTACGATGGAGATCAAGGTGTCGCGCCGGTGACGATGGTGATCATGACGGTGCTTCGGAGATGGAGATCACAGGCACAAGATGATGATGGCCATATCATATCACTTATATTGATTGCATGTGATGTTTATCTTTTATGCATCTTATCTTGCTTTGATTGACGGTAGCATTATAAGATGATCTCTCACTAAATTATCAAGAAGTGTTCTCCCTGAGTATGCACCGTTGCGAAAGTTCTTCGTGCTGAGACACCACGTGATGATCGGGTGTGATAGGCTCTACGTTCAAATACAACGGGTGCAAAACAGTTGCACACGCGGAATACTCAGGTTATACTTGACGAGCCAAGCATATACAGATATGGCCTCGGAACACGGGAGACCGAAAGGTCGAGCGTGAATCATATAGTAGATATGATCAACATAGTGATGTTCACCATTGAAACTACTCCATCTCACGAGATGATCGGACATGGTTTACTTGATATGGATCACGTGATCACTTAGAGGATTAGAGGGATGTCTATCTAAGTGGGAGTTCTTAAGTAATATGATTAATTGAACTTAAATTTATCATGAACTTAGTCCCAGATAGTATCTTGCTTGTTTATGTTGATTGTAGATAGATGGCCCGTGCTTTTGTTCCGTTGAATTTTAATGCGTTCCTTGAGAAAGCAAAGTTGAAAGATGATGGTAGCAATTACACGGACTGGGTCCGTAACTTGAGGATTATCCTCATTGCTGCACAGAAGAATTACGTCCTGGAAGCACCGCTGGGTGCCAAGCTTGCTGCAGGAGCAACACCAGATGTTATGAACGTTTGGCAGAGCAAAGCTGATGACTACTCGATAGTTCAATGTGCCATGCTTTACGGCTTAGAACCGGGACTTCAACAACGTTTTGAACGTCATGGGGCATATGAGATGTTCTAGGAGTTGAAGTTAATATTCCAACAGAATGCCCGGATTGAGAGATATGAAGTCTCCAATAAGTTCTATAGCTGCAAGATGGAGGAGAATAGTTCTGTCAGTGAGCATATACTCAAAATGTCTGGGTATAATAATCACTTGATTCAATTGGGAGTTAATCTTCTAGATGATTGCATCATTGACAGAATTCTCCAATCACTTCCACCAAGCTACAAGAGCTTCGTAATGAACTATAATATGCAAGGGATGGATAAGACAATTCCCGAGCTCTTCGCAATGCTAAAGGCTGCGGAGGTAGAAATCAAGAAGGAGCATCAAGTGTTGATGGTCAACAAGACCACTAGTTTCAAGAAAAAGGGCAAAGGGAAGAAGAAGGGGAACTTCAAGAAGAACAGCAAGCAAGTTGCTGCTCAAGATAAGAAACCCAAGTCTGGACCTAAGCCTGAAACTGAGTGCTTCTACTGCAAGCAGACTGGTCACTGGAAGCGGAACTGCCCCAAGTATTTGGCGGATAAGAAGGATGGCAAGGTGAACAAAGGTATATGTGATATACATGTTATTGATGTGTACCTTACTAATGCTCGCAGTATCACCTGGGTATTTGATACTGGTTCTGTTGCTAATATTTGCAACTCGAAACAGGGGCTACAGATTAAGCGAAGATTGGCTAAGGACGAGGTGACGATGCGCGTGGGAAATGGTTCCAAAGTCGATGTGATCACGGTCGGCACGCTACCTCTACATCTACCTTCGGGATTAGTTTTAGACCTAAATAATTGTTATTTGCTGCCAGCGTTGAGCATGAACATTATATCTGGATCTTGTTTGATGCAAGACGGTTATTCATTTAAATCTGAGAATAATGGTTGTTCTATTTATATGAGTAATATCTTTTATGGTCATGCACCCTTGAAGAATGGTCTATTCTTATTGAATCTCGATAGTAGTGACACACATATTCATAATGTTGAAGCCAAAAGATGCAGAGTTGATAATGATAGTGCAACTTATTTGTGGCACTGCCGTTTAGGTCATATCGGTGTAAAGCGCATGAAGAAACTCCATACTGATGGACTTTTACAACCACTTGATTATCAATCACTTGGTACTTGCGAACCGTGCCTCATGGGCAAGATGACTAAAACGCCGTTCTCCGGTACTATGGAGAGAGCAACATATTTGTTGGAAATCATACATACAGATGTATGTGGTCCAATGAATGTTGAGGCTCATGGCGGATATCGTTATTTTCTCACCTTCACAGATGATTTAAGCAGATATGGGTATATCTACTTAATGAAACACAAGTCTGAAACATTTGAAAAGTTCAAAGAATTTCAGAGTGAAGTGGAAAATCATCGTAACAAGAAAATAAAGTTTCTATGATTTTATCATGGAGGAGAATATTTGAGTTACGAGTTTGGTGTACATTTGAAACGATGCGGAATAGTTTCGCAGCTCACGCCACCCGGAACACCACAACGTAATGGTGTGTCCGAACGTCGTAATCGTACTTTACTTGATATGGTACGATCTATGATGTCTCTTACAGATTTACCGCTATCGTTTTGGGGTTATGCTTTAGAGACGGGCGCATTCACGTTAAATAGGGCACCATCGAAATCCGTTGAGACGACGCCTTATGAACTATGGTTTGGCAAGAAACCAAAGTTGTCGTTTCTAAAAGTTTGGGGCTGCGACGCTTATGTGAAAAAGCTTCAACCTGATAAGCTCGAACCCAAATCAGAGAAATGTGTCTTCATAGGATATCCAAAGGAAACTAGTGGATACACCTTCTATCACAAATCTGAAGGCAAGACTTTTGTTGCTAAATTCGGAAACTTTCTAGAGAAGGAGTTTCTCTCGAAAGAAGTGAGTGGGAGGAAAGTAGAACTTGATGAGGTAACTGTACCTGCTCCCTTGTTGGAAAGTAGTTTATCACAGAAACCGGTTTCTGCGACAACTACACCAGTTAGTGAGGAAGTTGATGATCATGATCATGAAACTTCAGATCAAGTTAATACTGAGCCTCGTAGATCAACCAGAGTAAGATCCGCACCAGAGTGGTACGGTAATCCTGTTCTGGAAGTCATGCTACTAGATCATGATGAACCTACGAACTATGAAGAAGCGATGGTGAGCCCAGATTCCGCAAAATGGCTTGAAGCCATGAAATATGAGAAGGGATCCATGTATGAGAGAAAGTGTGGACTTTGGTTGACTTGCCCGATGGTCGGCAAGCAATTGAGAATAAATGGATCTTCAAGAAGAAGACTGACGCTGACGGTAATGTTACTTTCTACAAAGCTCGACTTGTCGCAAAAGGTTTTCGACAAGTTCAAGGGATTGACTATGATGAGACCTTCTCACCCGTAGCGACGCTTAAGTTTGTCCGAATCATGTTAGCAATTGCCGCATTTTATGATTATGAAATTTGGCAGATGGATGTCAAAACTGCATTCCTGAATGGATTTCTGGAAGAAGAGTTGTATATGATGCAACCAGAAGGTTTTATCGATCCAAAGGGAGCTAACAAAGTGTGCAAGCTCCAGCGATCCATTTATGGACTGGTGCAAGCCTCTCGGAGTTGGAATAAATGCTTTGATAGTGTGATCAAGGCATTTGGGTTTGTACAGACTTTTGGAGAAGCATGTATTTACAAGAAAGTGAGTGGGAGCTCTGTAGCATTTCTGATATTATATGTGGATGACATATTACTAATCGGAAATGATATAGAATTTCTGGATAGCATAAAGGGATACTTGAATAAGAGTTTTTCAATGAAAGACCTCGGTGAAGCTGCTTACATATTAGGCATTAAGATCTATAGAGATAGATCAAGACGCTTAATTGGACTTTCACAAAGCACATACCTTGACAAAGTTTTGAAGAAGTTCAAAATGGATCAAGCAAAGAAAGGGTTCTTGCCTGTGTTACAAGGTGTGAAATTGAGTAAGACTCAATGCCCAATCACTACAGAAGATAGAGAGAAAATGAAAGATGTTCCCTATGCTTCATCCATAGGCTCTATCATGTATGCAATGCTGTGTACCAGACCTAATGTGTGCCTTGCTATAAGTCTAGCATGGAGGTACCAAAGTAATCCAGGAGTGGATCACTGGACAGCGGTCCAGAACATCCTGAAGTACCTGAAAAGGACTAAGGATATGTTTCTCGTATATGGAGGTGACAAAGAGCTCATCGTAAACGGTTACGTTGATGCAAGCTTTGACACTGATCCGGACGATTCTAAATCGCAAACCGGATACGTGTTTACATTAAACGGTGGAGCTGTCAGTTGGTGCAGTTCTAAACAAAGCGTCGTGGCGGGATCTACATGTGAAGAGGAGTACATAGCTGCTTCGGAAGCAGCGAACGAAGGAGTCTAGATGAAGTACCTAGTGCATCGGGTCCAATGAAAATCTTTTGTGACAATACTGGTGCAATTGCCTTGGCAAAGGAATCCAGATTTCACAAGAGAACCAAGCACATCAAGAGACGCTTCAATTCCATCCGGGATCTAGTCCAGGTGGGAGACATAGAGATTTGCAAGATACATACAGATCTGAATGTAGCAGACCCGTTGACTAAGCCTCTTCCACGAGCAAAACATGATCAACACCAAGGCTCCATGGGTGTTAGAATCATTACTGTGTAATCTAGATTATTGACTCTAGTGCAAGTGGGAGACTGAAGGAAATGTGCCCTAGAGGCAATAATAAAGTTATTATTTATTTCCTTATATCATGATAAATGTTTATTATTCATGCTAGAATTGTATTAACCGGAAACATAATACATGTGTGAATACATAGACAAACAGAGTGTCACTAGTATGCCTCTACTTGACTAGCTCGTTAATCAAAAATGGTTATGTTTCCTAACCATAGACAAAGAGTTGTTATTTGATTAACGAGATCACATCATTAGTGCAGGTTGGCCCATCACTGGGAGGAAAAGACCAACATGCTCGATGTTGAGGCAGAATTCTGTGTAAACTGGGGAAGAATGTCGTTTTTACTTATTGACTGGGATAAAACAACCAGAGCGTACAAGCTGGGGAAGGGGGGCATTACGCAGCGGCTCAGGAGCTGGAGCAGGAAACAGGAATTAAGAGCCCAAGAGATGCTTTGCGCGTGCTAGATCTGCTGGTGAGGCCAAGAGGTTATAGTGTCCCCAACTAACTAGAAGACGTACTACGATTCAAGACAACAAATTAGGGTTTAGGGTTAGGGTTTAGGATGACGTGTGAGGCAACAAGGAGTAGTACAATATAATGTTCAAGGTCTGTAATGCTGTAAATGAAGATTGAAAGAAATAAGACTCTACTAGCTAGTACAATAATGTGTGTGTTGTTTCTTTCTTCTGAGCATTATAGTGTTAGGCATCCGTTAGTCGCCGCGCGCCGCTCCCCGTCCCCTTCTCCTCCTCCCCCTCCTCCTCCTCCTCCTCCTCCGTCCCCTAGCCTGTTTCATATCTGAATTTGTGCTAAATTAAGTTTGTGTCTTATGGCTATGATATCCATTCTACAGCAGTCTGTTATGGTTTGATTCAAAGCACACACTCTTAAAGTTTCTTCAAGTTTATATCATCTATATCTATACCTACTAATACTAATAAAAGAAATAAGTATTCTTAGTCCGTCATGCTATTTTATAGAAAACCCCCTGATTTTTTTGACATTAAACCCGCAGTAGATATTAAATGTTTTTAAAAAATACTCATACTCATATCTTCTAAACCGTAACTCCAAATTTAACATATTATATATGTATTTTGATTAAAAAATATGTATAATCTGAATATGATGTTATTTTACCTGTTAACAATTAAAAAAATACTATCTAGGTACCAATACATATGACGTGTATGGCAAGAAATAGTGATGAAATATTGATGCAAGTACCTGCGACCACATGAGATAATACAAAAATGTTCTTTTCCAGAAAAAAATCTCTCTTTATGCTTAAAAGATCATGCATCTTTTTAACAAATCTCATGTATTTAAGAAATTTGCATGTGAAAAAAGTGTTCAAGAGTTACCCTAAGTTGGTGATGCTTATACTGAAAACCGCCCTTCATGCACACATGTCTCCGTAGTGTGCTAATGTGTCATTGTCTGTCTTTGTCATTTTCCTTTACCGGCCCGTAACAATACCCCATTTCATACATGACATGAATTTCTTTCTAAGAATTAAATCTATATGCAGGCCGTCTTGAAATAGAATACCTGTGGAATCTTGAACTGCACTTTGGAAGGCTAAGACTATCTTTGTTTGGTCCGTAGCTACAAAAATTCAGATTACAGGCCATTTTTTGTAAATTAAGAGCGTGTGGTATTTTTTTTTCTCCCGTTGCAACGCACGGGCCTTTTTGCTAGTAAGTATTAAAGTTTGGATCAGCAAAGTTCTCGACTTCCAATAGAAACTTATCAATTGATTTAATTCAGCTGTACATGTCTTCACGTGCATCAACAGAATTATGCGGCGTTTTTGTATATACCATCCATTCATTTATTCAGGACAAGAAATCTTCAATTATAAATGTACGTAGCTGTATTTGATCAAGCTACTGTATTTTTTTTCCAGGCATGAGCAGCAGGCTTCATCTAATTGCTTACAAATGCCTAATAACTTGATGGAATGTATCTATTTCTTAGGCGGGGTACTAAGTACTAGTTTCCTTACTCCTTTCGTTGACTAATCACTCCCAAAGGTGGAGCACATGAGCATCTGCCATTGCTGCAATTTGTAGTGGGAGAATATTTTCTGCAATTCCAGGTTCTAAATGCAAGATAATTGGATGGTGTTGTAGTTCTACTCCCTGAACAGTTCAGATTCTATTACTGTTCACTTGTTGATTTGAGTTGCTCTAAACGCAGAATTTGCCATAATTCAGCTGTCAAGGTAAATCCTTGAGCTTGCTATATATGCACTTTTTTTTATATATTTACCTTCATGTTTTCTAATGCAATTTTTTGATAAGAGTAAAGCGTCCTGCAAGCGGAGAATATTATACCTCCCTGAGCATCTCGAAGCACCATACCTGCATCAGCCCCTCCTGCTGAATGAGACCCATCTGAGTTGAGTTTGACCCACCCATCTGGTGGAGAAGACCATGGGGGGCGGCCATAGGTGTTACTTGAGCTGGTTCCCTATACCTGATGTGATCATATGATACCACTGTTTTACCCTTCTCAGGATCCATAGGTGAGTTTAACTTTGTAGCAACTAGAGACTCCAAATAGCTTAGAAGAAATTGTAAGGGGACACGACAGAAAATAAATATTTCCGGTATAGCAAGCACGTCCAGGACCACTATGGAGACTGCATTCAAGGTTTGATCTGATCCGTACCGACCCGGCGCAACAGAAGAATTGTCGGTGGATATCGTCGGTGCAGATCCTCGCAACTAGGATTTACAACCTCCCAACCGCGAGGATGTACTCCTTCGTCGGACAGCCCTTCGGGAGGCGGTCGGCCAGTCCCTCGGACAATGTCACGGACAGCCCTTCGGGAGGACACTCGAACAGCCCCTCGGGCGAAAGATCGAAACTACAATCTCTCTACGGGGTTGCACACATACGGTGTCAGCTATCCGGCAGGGCTTCGCCGTCCAGAACAAGTTCCTGCCGGAACCCAGACAGCCGACAGCCTTTTGGCTCTACGAAACTATTTCGCTGGGAGGGGGAGAGAGAGAGCCAGATCATGCATGGCTTGTGTATGTAAGAAAGAGTGAGTGTGGAATGCACCCCGCCGCCGCCCCAAGGCCGTCCCCGCGGTTGCCCCGACTCGCGAACCACCGTTGCGTCGCCCCTTTGGGCTGCAGCGTCGCGGCCCGCGGTCCCTACCGCCGCCTCGAGGTCTTCCCGCCGTCGCCCCGACCCGCCTGCCGCCGCTGCGTCGCCCCTTCGGATCGTAGCGCCGCGGCCTGCAGTCCACTCCGCCGTCACCGCGTGTCGACCTCCCGTGGTATGCGTCGCGCCGTCTCCCTTGGCGCGGGAACGCTACCATCCGCGCCGGTCTTCGTCATGTTGTCAGGGTTCTTCGCCTACTTCGAGCACCGCCGCCGCACTCCTAACCTAGCCGCCGCCGCTATCAGGCCGCTGCCGCCGCTCTTCTTTGACCGCCGCCGCCCGCCCACCCCCTTCGTCTTCGTCCAAGCACCAGCCCGTCGCCAGCGTCGCCGTCATCTACCCCGACCACTTCGTCTACCCCGACCACCGTTGGTGCCATCGGCCCCACGCCGATGGACGCCGCAATCGTCGTCGAGTTCTTCTCTGCTGGCCCCTCCGACTTCTCCGACATGGCGTACAGCTTGTACAGGTCCCTCGTCTGCGCATGCCCGGTGCTGACAACACCGATGCGTGCCTTCATCCATGACGTGTCCCCGGGCCTGGCAAGCTTGGTCGGCGCTTCGTCAACTTCGTCTTCATCCGTCTACGCATGCCCGCTGCTGGCAACACCGGTGCGTGCCTTCGTCCACGATGTGTCCCGGGGCTTGGCAAACCCGCTGCGACGCGTCGTCAACAACATTTTCTTCCTGACGCACCCCTACTTCGACACCACTGCGCCCATGCTAACTCGGCGCCCCCTTGCGCCCGCGGCTCCACGGCGACTTCCTCAACACCGGCTACCCCGACTCGACATCAACCACGGCATTCTTCGTAGGGCTACCTCGACCACGGCTCCACCACCCACGCTCTCGGCTACATCGACAAAAGGCACAAAGGGCTACCGTCTGCTTGAGCAACCCCGTTGGTTTCCACTCTAGCCACGACTCCGCGATGCGTCGACCGTTACGACTGTGGGAGGGCGTCCGTCGGCTTGCCTTCGGATTCTTCTCCAGTCTCACCGTCTGCGTCGCTGCCGTTGTGACTGCGGGGGGATGTTGAGTAACATGATTGTATTAGGAAACATAGGATAGACTAGGAAATATTCTGGCTTGCCTTGTACTCCAAGTAGATCATGTACTCCTATATATATGCACACGAGGCTCAAGCAATACAACGAACTATTCCACCAATCCCTCTCTCCCTTCTAACACAGACTACCTATAAAATATCATTCAACTTGTAAATGCTTCCACATTGATATCATCTTTGACTAGCTACCAACAGAAACATTGGCTCTCTGCAAAAAAAGAAAAAAAAATTCCAACTATCCTCAATCATCTTCGACAATTGACCATGTTCGACAAAGTCTTGGTCCAGCGGGATCGGGCGCCCCAATCTTTGTTGACTTTGGCCAATTCTCCAATCGGCACACAAACTCAATTACATAACATCTTGTATAGAAAAGAAATTACTTTACATAATTCATTTCATACCAAAATTATGAAGTGATCATTTCACAATTACATAACATCTTGTCGTCGTCGGCCTTCTCCTCCTCGACGCGGGCGCCCCTGCTGGACCCCTGCCCGGCGTCGCCGTGGCGAACAGGCGGCGGCGCGTCGTCGTCGTCGCTGCTGTCGCAAAGGATGACGACCCCGCCTTCCTCGCGGCCTTCTCCATCGCAATGGAGTCCTGGCGCGCCCACTCGAGGGCGGCGTCGCCGTCGTCGGCGAACTCGGCCTTCACCGGCGACAGACGTGGCTCCGTCTTCACCGGCGGCAGACCCGGCTCCGTCTTCACCGGCGCCGGCCCCGGCTCCGTCTTCAGCTTGACGAAGCGCGGAGGAGCCGACGAGGGGGCGCGCCGGCCGCCCTCGTTGATGACGATGCCAGCGCTGCGAGTGCGCCGGCCGAGTGGCGTCTCCGCCGCGGGCTTGGCCTTGACGCCGAGCAGCGCCGGAGAGCCGGAGGAGTGGGAAGAAGAACGGGACGACGAGGAGGAAGAAGAGGACGCGCCGAACCTTCTTGGAGCCCATGGCCCGGCGCTACGGTGCTGCGCCGAGGCGGCCACCCTCGCCGGGGGGTACGCCAACGGCGGGTCGTTGCCGCCCTCGAGGTACGTGAGCACGCCCTCGAGTGTGCGGCCGGGGACGCCCCACCAGAGGTAGCGTCCCTCGCTGTTCTGCCGGCTGCCGACCACCGGCGCGCCGTTGGTGGACGCCAAGCGCTGCTGTTGGCGGCGCTCGAAGTACGCCGCCCAGGCCGCGTGGTTGTCGGCGGCGTACTGGGGGAGGGAGAGCTCGGCGTCGGTGAGGGACGCGCGCACGATGTCGACCTCCTCGGCGAAGTACCTCGGGTCCGCCGCGGCGTCGGGCAACGGGGGAATGGGCACTCCCCCGGCGCTGAGTCTCCACCCCGTCGGCCCGGCGCGCATCTCCGGCGGCGCCGGGATGTTCGCCTGGAACAGGAGCCACAACTTCTGTTTGCGCAGCGAACGGCGGCCGAAGCCGTTGGCCGCCGCGGTATCTCCGGGGAAGCGCTCTTCCATGGCGAAGGCGGGGCTGGGCGGGCTCGGAAGAGGTAGAGGGAAGGGCTGGGCGGCGGCGCTCGGGGAGAGAGGAAGGGTTGGACGGCGGCGAGGGGCGGGGCTAGTGTGGGCGCAGGTGAGCGGAGGCCGCCGGCTTTTATAGCCGGGCCGCGCCTGTGTGTACGCGTGCGAGGGAGTGGAGGCGTCGGCGCGCCGTCCCGTGAACGCGCCGCCCGTGAGGAATCAATGGCAAGGCTGACCGGCGGAAGCCTTGCCATTGATTCCACGCGGGAACCGAGGCCGTTGGGGGAAGACGAGGCGCCGAGTCGCTGACGCGGCTGGCCCGCGTCTTTTTCGGCCCAAGCCGGCGAAAATTGGGCTCCTGGGGACGCGACTGGGCCGTTTTTTCGGCGCCGGCGCGAAAAAATCGCCTGGGGAGGCCTTCCTGGTGGCGCGGCTGGAGATGCCCTTATGAAGTAATAAAGTGAAGCAACAATATCGATCTAATTGTTCATTGCATTTTCTTCCTTATGTTAGTCAAATAGAACCTCTTATGTTAGTCAAATAGAACCTGTTATGTTAGGAAGTTCACATGATGCACAACATGCATCGTGGTTTATTTTTTGAAGCTTCATTCGTTTCACCCTCAAGAAAATGTTAGGCTCGGTCAGTTTTCTTTCTATCTAGTGAGAGTAAGCATGGAAGCACTCTTCAAGTTATTTGTTCGATTTTATCTTATCTGGATGGAGGCATAAAATGCAACAATATTGAGAAAATGCAACAATGGATAGGTTTCTCGTTCCCTTTCAATGTGCAGTAGCACAATCATCTGTACTTAAATAAAATTGTGTTGCTGATATTAATAAATCAATAAATATGTTAAGCAAGCCTTTGGTAAGCATTAAACTTTCAGCTCAAACTTTTTATCTCATGTGTACATTTGTTTTCTTCCAAGTGTTGTCTATCTCTCCTACTCTGGAGGATCCTGAACCTCGGGTTGTATATATGACGGCCACAAACGCATGTATTTGCTATGCCGATTGGAGTGACCTCTCCAAGATGAATTTTTTTCACCCGACGGGACAAGAGGCGGCCGCGCATGGGCATGGCAAGGTGCTGCCAACGCTCACGCCCGCCAAGGCCCGTGCCCCAAACACGATAAGAAGAAGGATCCGCAACACCCAAGATCTGGCGACGACGGAGGCGGCGGCGCCCAAACATCTTCCCGCCAAAAAACGAGCTGGCCATAAGGCCACCGCAACTCGACTACTACATGGGAACCATCAGACCCTTCATTTCCTGCCCACCGCCTCGAAGACCAAGGTCGTCTTGGCTGACCGTGGGAACCGCATGCTGCGCTTCGACGTCATCAATGGCACCCGCTGCATCGACACCCTGCCAAGCCTCCATGGACTCAAGAAGAAGTCGATGTCCGTCTTCGTCCCTCCCACCGACTTGCACCTCCATGACGGCGAAGACAACGGCGACATTTACATCATCAATGGCCTCCTCTACCGGCACATGCATGGCAGAGGAGCAGCCGCAGTTCGAGGCCCTGGCGTGGAGGGGTTCCGCCAGTCCCCCGCATCTCACAGGTTCTGGCACGCGACATCCTCCCACTACCGCCGTGGATTACCCACAACAAGTGTGCCTTTGTCCATGGCCACGCCCTAGTCGGAGACACCATCTGCTTCTCCATCTTTGCAGGCGCTGAGGGTGCCGGCACCTACTGCTTCCAAATCGCGACTTGTGAGTGGAGCAAAGCTGGCGACTGGCTCATGCCCTGCCATGGCAAGGCCGATTACGTCCCCGAGCTAGGACTCTGGTTTGGCATCTCTTCTCGGGGGTTAAAAATTTCAACAAAATTTCAGTGAAATTTCCAAAATTTCGCATATTTCAGTGGGGCCCGAAATATTTTTAACCCCGAAATTTGAAGGCCGATTCAAACTGCTTTTAAAATAAATTTAAATTATGTTAGAATTCATTAAAATCAAATGAAATTTGAAATATGAAAACATGAAATAATTTCCGAAATATGCGAAATTTCCAAAATTTCGCATATTTCAGTGATGTCCGAAATTATTTTGTTTTCAAAATTAAATACCGACAATCTCCCCTGCGTTGCTGACCTCTCCGGCGTCGTCGGAGGGTAGGAGCCACCGCAGGAGAAGATGCGGATCTGGGCGCGTGATGGCCTGCCAGAGGAGTGGCAGCCCAACATGTTGCGCGAGCCCATTGTCGTCAGCCTCGGTTCCGGCAGGTTCATCGTCGTGGACTTCTTGAATGTCATGGAATCCGACAAGGACTGCAACAAGATGTTTCCCGGCAAGGAATTTGCCATCTTCACCGGTGTGGAGGTTGCGTTCAGCAACGCCGGCAAAGGCAATGACGAGAATGGCAGCAACGACAAAGGCAAAGACAATGGCAACTACAATAGCTCTCAGCTCTAGCAACGAGAATCACGACAAAGGCAAAGGGATGATGCGTGGCCTCCATATGAGCAAGCACAAATCTCATCGTTACATGTTTAAAAACCAACAGAGGATCGAGGCGGTGCTCTAATATTAACGATTCAGCAACTCATTTTGACTTGCTGAACTGTAGCTCTCTTCTTGTGCTCCCTGTTTACAACGAGTAGTACTGACTCTAGTGTTATGTCAGCTTAAATACCAGGTGTCTATCCATCCAGTATTCATGCCTCTGACCAAATAATTGTTTGATGGCCATTTTAATGATGACATATGGTTATTATTTATCGGGATGTGTTTTTCAAATGTCGAAATCTATTCGTGTTGTCTCATTAATGTTGAAATCTATGTTAGTGTTGAAATGTGTTATTAATTGCTGAAATCTTTTAAAAAGATGAAATCTCTCATTAAATTTTGACATATATTTTTATTCTTGGGATATCTTATTTAGTGCTGAAATATGCTTTTATTGTTGAAATATCCTAATAAGTGTTGATATCTCATTTAGCGTTTTTTAAGCGTTGAAATATCTCTTCTATAAATGTCCTATTAAGTGTTGGAACTTTTTATTGCGGAAATGCCTTCTTAAGTGTTACGTCGGAATCTGTTTTTAAATAATGAAATCGCTTATCACGTGTTGAAATCTGCTTTATTGTTGGCATGCCTTATTCAGAACTGAAATATGTTTTGATTGCTCGGATGTCTTATTAATTGCTGCAATATGTTTTTCAGGCCAATTAATAGGTACTATTTTATTGCTTGATCGGTTCTGCACCAGTTCTCCCTTCTCTATATATACAGGCCGTGTGTTGATAGAGCAAGCATGCATATCTTGTTCCTAGCATTTTCAAACTTCATCAGAAGATGATTGCCAAATACACGATTCACATCTACGCTCTAGGCTTGCTACTATCTCTCCATCTCCTATGCTGCACGCCTACTGTGCAATGTATGCAGTTCCACAGAGATTTACCAGTTCTTTCTCACCTTTCATTGCCTGTTACTTGTATGGTTATCAGTCCATAATGATCAGTTACCATATCAATGGCTAATTCTTTCACACCTAATTCATTTGATGTTCCATACATAGGTCGGATCATGGGCAAAGAAGACGTGGATGAGAAGATCAATTTACCGTATGGGCTTTGTGTCAACAATAGACCATGCAAAGCTGGATGGGTCTGGTTGTGTTGTCTCCTCAATCAAGAGTGCTATCCGTCCATGGATGCGTGCAAGAAAGATTGTCCGAAACCCTCTGTCTGATGGTGTCCATGAAAATGACCCGCTCTCCTTTACCCGCCTAATCTCCCACGTCATCATTAGGTTCAATTTTAATTACCTATATTTTGCCCGAGACCTAATGGATATTGTGTGAAAAAATAATTTGGAATAGAAGTATCTCATACATTAGTTGTTGCAATTTGATTTGACATGTTGCATCAATCTTTAAGTTTTGTTACCAATTATTGCCGATAACTCAGTTTTTCAAATATTGATGCCCGGTCAATTTTTGTTAATTTTACACTGCCAGTGTTTTGGGCATGCTCATGATATAGAATGTTGATTATTGGTACTGTGTTTTGGTCAATCTATCGCTTCTAAGACTTGAAGCGAACCAACATGCAGGTGAGCATTGAGCCTCTTCTTCATTGTCTCTGCACTCAGGGCTTATAAACAGCTGCGAGTGCCTCTCGCTTGGCGAGGTGGGACTAAAAAAACAGCTGCAATAAAATAAATAAGTAAAGAAAAAAAGTGAGGTGGGACTAAAAAAACAGCTGCAATAAAATAAATAAGTAAAGAAAAAAGTGCCTCCTACTGGGCCCCCACGGCCTGGATACGACTAGAAACCCACCACGGGCCAGGATCCAGGCCCGCAGGTGGCCCAGTAGGACCATCAGGCAAAGCAGTAGTAAGTAGGCCCGTAAGCCTGCAGTGGAGAGAAGCTTGAGAGGGGAGCGGCAGTGGGGCTTATAAACCACTGCGCGCCCCTCTCAGCTAGCGAGGTGGGACTAAACTTTCGTGTCGCACCGTGGCAGCACAAGGCCATTCGTCCCAGTTCGAGGCTCCAACTGGGACCAATGCCCACCCTTTAGTCTCAGTTGGAGGCACCAACCGGGACCAAAGCCCTCTGCTTCCCGCCCTTTCCGCTGCTGAAAAGAGGCCTTTGGTCCCGGTTGGTGCCTCTAACCGGGACTAAAGGGGGGCATTTGTCCCGGTTGTTGCCTTGAACCGGGACCGATGCTCTGCCTATATAAGCGGCACTCGCGAAAATTTGGTTCAGTTCCTTCTTCCCCGCCGCCCGACGCGTCTAGGCCGTCCGTCTCCGCCTCGCCGTCGCCTTCATCGCCCCGCGCCGTCCCGCGCCGCCCCGACGCCGTCGCCGCCCCCCGCCCCGCGCCCAGTGCCCCGCCGGCCCCTGCCCGTCGCCGCCCCGCCCCGGCCCGCAACGCACCACCGCCTCACCATTCGACCGTCACCGCGCCGCCCCGCCCCGCGCCGCACCTCGCCGTCGCCATCGTCGTCGCTGTCCCCGACACGCCGTCGCCATGAGCAAGTTATTTATTTGTTAGATTTTTTTGTAGTTTCATAGATTTTTTTGTTAGATGTGTAGTAATTTAGATGTGTAGTTCGTAGATTTTTTTGTCAGATATTTTTTCATATTGTGTAATTAATTTGTTCATATTTTGTTAGATTTTTTCTCTGTTAATAGATTTTTTATGAAAAGATGTTTGTATGTTCATATATATGCATGTTTGTATATGTGTTCATATATATGCAAAGATCGAATATGTCAAATTTTTATGATTTTTTTCTGTTCATAGAATTTTTATGATTTTTTCCTGTTGTAATTTTGTTCATAGAATTTTAATGATTTTTTTGTTCATAGTATTTTCTTTGTCAATTTCTTGTGTATGTATCGGAAAATTGTGAATGATAGAAGTCATTTATGAATATGTTCATATTTAGAATAGAGGAAAAAGGAAAAAAATAAGAAGAGAAAGTAGTTTATTTTTAGTTAGGAAAATAATAGAACTATAGTTAAACTAGTTTATTTTTAGTTTGATTTAATAAACTACTTTATTTTACTATATATAGAAGTAGTTTGTCACCGTGTCAGCGAGGAGGACGAGCACGTCCGTCGCTACATGGTTGCATTGGAGGGCAGGTTCGACAATACCTGGCACTTTCTTCAGGGATCTCACTGGAGCTATGATCCTGTGATGGTTCCTTATCTTTGGGTGTCCACCGCCCGCGTCGATACCCGTCGGGCGCTACGGTTCTAGTTGTATTAGTGATGCTATATTAGTGATAATATTCGACGATGTACGAACACCAAGAGATGATGTGTACTTTTGCTTATAATTATTGAATCATGCTAATTTGAATACTACTTTATTTTATGATTTGGTTTTGCTTATTTTATGATTTGGTTTTGCTTATAATTGAATGCTCATATTGGATAAGTTCTCCTTCATTTGAATTATGAACATAGGCCGGAAATGTCGTACTCGGACGACGAAAACCGCCCGGGGCTGTGCGACTGGTGCCACGACGACCGAGGTATCTGCGATAGGTTCATTGAGGTGGACGAAGATCGGCGCTTCAGCATTAAGCTCGACGAGACCTTTGATGTTCATATGGTACGCAACGACGACAATAGTTTTTTTTGGTAATTAATCATGACTTCAACTATTTTAATCATGACAATATTTTTCATCTTTTCCAATTCGACTAGCTTATCCCATGCTTTGCAAGATGCTATGTCTTGGAGAGGATGGGTTTTGAAGACCATGAAAGTTTCGAAACCAAAAAAATTATCCTAAGTACCCATCATGGTGTGGATTTTCAAGTAAAACTGTACAATGCTCAGAGTGTAACCCATTTTGGTTGCAAAAATTGGGAAGCACTTTGGAAGATGTATGGTCTTGTTGAGGGTATGCTTGTCACCATGGATCTTGGTGATCCTGCAATCGAGCAAGAGAGACCTTCGATTTGGGTCCTTGTGGATACACCTCCAATTATTCCCCCATGTGAGCTTAACATAGTTATTAAGTAATTTATATTGTTTATTTCAAAATAGTTGACAGCTTATTTCCATTGACAGCTTATTTTGATTATTCAAAGAATGTGCGGAAGATGGTAGACAAAACCCACTACACCGATGGCTCCGAATTAACTTATAAGGAGAAAAATCATCTGATAGAATTTTGTAGAGATCTTGAGAATTACAATGTCTACAATCGAACTCCTCAACATTATGGTCAATACGTGCCACTAGTGCACGTGTTGAACTACGGTAACTACCATGGAGATACCCTGGTAAGATTTTTTACTATTACGACATCCGTGCATCTTTTTGCATACTTCTAAAACTAGTACATCATTGCTAACTAAGAAGTTATTACTATGTTTTTCAACAGAGAATCCCAGAGGATTGTGTGCCTCATTTGATGTATGAGAATGGCAGCCTTCATGTTTTGAACATATATCCAGGTCATCCTACGAATCTCAACTGTCCATACTGGATTTCTAAAAGAAGTGGAGACATGACAATCAAAGAATGGAAAAAAATGTATGGACAGTCGTAAGGAGCTTCTTGGAAGCAAAAAGCAGCGAAGGGCAAGAATTGGAGACAGGGTGATCGCCATTCTTCATAATGGAGAGTCAGGGTCTATATTGTTTTATGCTATTTTACCTTAAGGGTGTTTAGGTCCTACCTGATACTGATGATCATGTGCTAAGAACAATTATGTAGGGTTGGGTTCGATGACTATGAGGATGATGATCGTATGACTTATTATTAGTAACGAGTAGAAGTTGTATGATGATGCATGATTAGTAGGACTTGTTATTATATATGATGATGTATGATGCGAGCATGCATGAGCATGTTATATCAGCGGGTGAAATGAACATAGCAGCAGCGTTGATAAACCAAGGACGAAGATATAAGAGAGGCCACTTCTCTCTATTAGCTAGCTAATAACAACCTAAAAATAACCCCCAAAACCCCTAAAACAGCCGCTTTTCTAAAAAAACATGGACTTTTGGTCCCGGTTGGAGCCACCAACCGGGACCAAAGGCCCCCCTGACTGGGCTCGGCGGACCGGCCACGTGGAGGCACATCTATCCCGGTTCGTGTTTGAACCGGGACTAATTGGTGGAGGTATTAGTAACGACCCATTAGTCCCGGTTCATGAACCGGGACTAAAGGCCCTTACGAACCGGGACTAATAGGTGTTTTTCTACTAGTGTTGTGTTTAAATTGATCCTGTGACATGTTTCTGGTGAATCAAGATTAGATCAGACGGGTAGCATCATCGCCGCCTGACATAGAACATCTCCGGTGAATCAATATTAGATGGTAGCATCATTAGCGTCAATATATATCGAAGGAAAATGTCAGCAGACTCGTATGTGAACGGTCCCTAATTCAAATGGGACTGATCGTCGGCAACACATTAGCATTTTTCCCATCTGCAACCATTAAAGTGTCCCCCTCAATCAACCACCACAAGCTTCCTTTTGAGCTCACACATGAACAACATCTTCAGGTTTTCGCCGGAACCGAGACACCGCGTTTCTTGTGATCATGTATATGAATATTGCATGTATAACTTCACGTGCTTACCCAACCTAAAAGTTTGAACCCAAGTGCCTGACTGGCACTAGTGTAACTAGACACCATGTCGTATGGTGTGCCAAAACTACCAGCAAAGTCGAATGGAAGGCTGGAAGAGGACAACAAGGGCTCAACCATGGCTGGTAATGCGCTCGGGTCTGGTCCACCCCGGCCACGAGGACCCTCCGACAGGCGAAGCACATGGACATCTCCACACCGAGTGAGGCAGTAGACCCTACCTTCTTCATGGTACACGAGGTCGACGAGGTGGTCTGTGTCCTTAAGCTACACTGGGTTGAGGAAGGTCCACCCCCTATCCCCCGCGGTGACACAGACGAGCCTATCAGCATCGCATATGGCGGGGGCAAGGAAGTCGTGCCTGCCGGGCTTGGTGAGAATAAAAGCTTGGAAACGCCCCTACCATTATAGATCAATGACGATTGATGGCAAACAAACCTCTATGGTCGTGAAAAGATTGAAGAGGCCAAGGGCAAGACATCAATTGCTAGAGCCGATGCAGAGCGCGCCCAAGGGGATGGGTTCAAGGTTGAAGGAGCGCCGCATGTGAAGTGAGGTTGCGGCAGGGTGGCTACCGACACCGTCGAGGATGACCACCTGCGACGGGGACAACGACACGAGAGCACAGCACCACGTCGTGCTAGTGTTGCACTTGAGATCATTGAGGTTGGTGTTAATGCGGCGAAGGAGGTCCGTCGGCGGACAGCACAGTGCGACATGGTCGTGGGCGGATTCTGTTCAGAAATGTTGGTTTGAGCAGGAATAGTGGCGAATGGAAGGTTTGGGAATTTTTTTGCTTGTGAACAATGTTGCAGGTCAAAGTGAGTCAGCACACAGACTTTATCGGTTGGGCTAGGATGAGAGATGAGACAAATATATTAGATTTTTCACCGTTGTCTGTTTTTATTGCTGGGTTGTGTTATTTAATGATGAAATATGTTTATTGTTTGTCAGGATGTGTTTTTAAGTGTTGAAATCGATTCTCAAATGTTGAAATCTATTTTAATGCTTAAATGTCTTACTAATTGCTGAAATCTTTATAAAAGATGAAATTAAGTGTTGAAATATTTTTTTTATTCTTGAGATATCTTATTAATTGCTGAAATATGTTTTTATTGTTGAAATCTCCTAATAAGTGTTGAAATATTTTCTTTATTTATTGGAATTCGTTTTTAAGTGTTGAAATATCTCTTCTTGTAGGTATGTCTTATTAGGTGTTGGAACTTTTTTTGAGCAATTGTTTTATTAAGTGTGGAAATCTGTTTTTAATAATGAAATCTCCTATCAAGTGTTGGAATCTTCTTTATTGCTGGAATGACTTATTTAATGTTGGAAATTTTTATTGAGCAAATGTCTCATAATTAAGTGTTGAAATCGGTTTTAATAATGAAATCTCCTATCAAGTGTTGGAGTCTTCTTTATTGCTGGAATTTCTTATTTAAGTACTCATATATCTTATAAAGTGTTGGAATGTTCCTATTAGAAATAATGGTACTACCGTAAGATATGTGCTTCTAGTATGAAGGTCTTAAATGAGGTACTCCTTCTGATTCAGAGACAAGACACAAAGACCATATGATGTGATTCATGAGTAAACTATGACATGGAGAAAGAGAGAACTCGCAGCATATCAAGATTCAAATGAATAGGGTAAGAAATTCATATATGATGAAATGGATGAGCAAGTTACCTGCTCGAGCTTTGTGTGGCGAGTTGCTAGCTCAGGCAAACAATGCAAAAAGCGCATGCCATGGAGCACATATGTCAAATCTGAACCTCTTCCAATATCCAAACTTACAGCAAGAAGATGGAGAGGAGCAATGACACAAGCTTCTCCATGTCCACCTGCAAAGAACATGCGTTAGCGAAAGGGTGGCTGAAATAGATGTAAACACTGTACCTAAGAAGCACCTGCTCTGGGCCTCCACTTTTCGCCTTGGACTGCAAGACGAAGCTGTCCGACTCCTTGAGCTTCTCACTAAGTTCCCTAGCGGTTGATGCATGGTGTAATAGTAGTAGATGCAGAATCATTTTGGTCTACTTGTCTCGGACGTGATGCCTATGTATGATCATTGCCTTGGATATTGTCATAATTATTTGATTTTCTATCAATTACCCAACAGTAATTTGTCTACGCACCGTATGCTATTTTTATGAGAGAAGCCTCTAGTGAAAACTATGTCCCTCGAGTCTTTCTTTTATCATCTATTAAAACCAAAAATACCTCATTGCAATTTGCTTTTATTTATTTTATTTTGTATGTTTGTTCGATCTATCTATAAAAAATTATACCGTTTAATCTTGCTCATAACCCACAGATTGACAACCCCTCTACCCGTTGGGTTGCAAGTATTTGTTGTTTGTGTGCAATTGTTGTTTACTAGTTATTGTTTGGTTCTTCTACTGAATTGATAACCTTGGTTTCATAACTGAGGGAAATACTTATCTCTATTGTACTGTATCATCCTCTCCTCTTCGAGGAAATCCAAACGCAGATCACAAGTAGCAGCAACCTGGGCCAAAGCTGCAAAAACAACATTAGGGAAGAAAATTAGCTACAATTCAACGCAAACGAATTTGCACAAGCATTAGCACCTTTCTTTGGGACTACAGAGATTTGAACAATTACTACTCTTTCCCTTGGGTGCAAATCTGCAGTTCATCACCAACTCTCCCCCCTCTATGCACCGGTGTAACCTCTCTTCTACCCGTTGTAATCTCTACTTAAACATGATGCTCAACGCTATATATTATTTCCCAATGATATATGGCTATCCTATGATGTTTGAATAGATCCGTTTTGTCCTATGGGTTGATTGGTGATCGTGATTGGTTTGAGTTGCATGTTTTATTATTGGTGCTGTTCTATGGTGCTCTCTGTGTCGCGCAAGTGTGAGGGATTCCCATTGTAGGGTTTGCAATATGTTCATGGTTTGCTTATTGTCTGCGTTGCGGGGGTGATAGCAGCCTAAACACGAATAAGTGGGTTATGGCGTATGGGAATAAAGAGGACTTGATACTTTAATGCTATGGTTGGGTTTTACCTTAATGATCTTTAGTAGTAACGGATGTTTTCTAGAGTTCCAATCATAAGTTTATATGATCCAAATAGAGAAAGTATGTTAGCTTATGCCTCTCCCTCATATAAAATTGGAATAATGATTACCGGTCTAGTTATCGATTGGCCAAGGACAAATAACTTTCTTGTGACAAAAAGCTCTCTAATAAAACTAATTCAGTTGTTTCTTTATCTAAAGGGCCCCAAATTTTTAGTATGTGCTCTTTATTATCTTGCAAACCTATCCCACAACACCTACAAAGTACTTCTGGTTTCATACTTGTTCTAGGTAAAGAGAACGTTAAGCGTGCGTAGTGTTGTATTGGTGGTTCGTAGAACTTGAGGGAATATTTGTTCTACCTTTAGCTCCTCATTGGGTTCAACACTCTTACTTATCAAAAGAGGCTAGAACTGACCCCCTACACTTGTGGGTTATCAAGACCTTTTTCTGGCACCGTTGCCGGGGAGCAATAGCGTGGGGTGAATATTCTCATGTGTGCTTGTTTGCTTTATCACTAAGTAGATTTTATTTGTTGTTCTAAGTTGTTCTTTATCTTTAATTATGGATATGGAACACGATATACCAAAAAATTTAGGTGTACTTGCTACTCATGGAGATGGCGACCTCCTAAAACCCTCGATGCTCGTTATGTGAAAAATATTGAACACTACTTAGATAATCCTGAGAAAACCCCGTTCAACTTGATAATGGGAGACACATTGGATCAACGTGGATACTTTAGGGATTATCTCTTGACACAAAAAGGGAAACTGTTATGGGATCAAATTGATAAGTTGCATTGGTATGCTTGGAATTTATGCCGGAGATATGATTTTACTTGTTGCTCTAGGATGAAGGCTCCACACCTTCCCTTTTCATGCAAATTTAATGATAATGAAATCTTAGCTTCTTATGCTAATGGTAGATATGATTACTATGATGTGGAATGAATGGAAGAATTTGTTTCTCTTAAGGGTGCTTATGAAATTGAATCTTTGTTTGAAAAGTATGAAGCTTTAGATGATGATGTTTATAGGCCTGAAAATTTTGCTATACTTAAATATTGCTATGAGAATTATGAATACAATGTCGATATTAATGCATTTATTGAGAAAGTCTCCGCTGTCCAAGAAGAGACTAATATTTTGCAGGAATCTATGGAAGAAGAAATTGATGACACTATGAGCTCATTAGATGAAAAAGATGATGAGGAGAACAAAGAACAAAAGGAGGAAGAGCGGATTAGCTACCCATGCTCACCTTCTAATGAGAGTAACTCTTCAACTCATACATTGTTTAATTTCCCTTCATTCTTACTGAAGGATGATTGCTATGATCCCATGGATTTGTTTGAAATATCCCTTTTTGATGAAATTGATGCTTGCTATGCTTGTGGCCATGATGGCAATATGAATGATGCTTATGGAGATGAACTTGCTATAGTTGCTTATGTTATGAAAGAAATTGTTGCTATTGCACCCACGCATGATATTCCTATTATCTTTTTGAATTCTCCCAACTACACTATATCAGAGAAGTTTACTCTTATTAAGGGTTATGTTGATGGGTTGCGTTCTACTATTGCACATGAGGATTTTGATAAATATAATATGCATGTGCTTGCTGATCCTACTTGTAATTATCCTGAGAGAGGAACTACGTCTCCGCCCCTCTATGTTTCCAATACGATAAAATTACAAGAAACTCTTTATACTATGCACTGGCCTTTACTTGATGTGCATGAATTGTTCTTTTATGACATGGTGATGCATAGGAAGAGAGTTAGACTTCGTTGTTGCATGATATATGTTACTTTGTGCTCACTACTAAATCACAAATCATTGTTAATGAAAATTGGCTTTGATATACCTTGGGATCCAGGTGGATCCATCACTTGAGCACTATATGCCTAGCTTAATGGCTTTAAAGAATGTGATGCCAGGGAGACAACCCGGAAGTTTTAGAGAGTCTTTTTATTCTGTTGTGTGCTTTTATATAGTTTAAAAACAAAAAAATAAAGTGGGGAACCTAAAACTTTTCAAAAGGAAAAGTGAAAGTGAGAAAGAGGAACACCGTTGAAGTGGGGGACATCCTTGAACTTTGTTCATGCTCATGGAAACTTAGTGAATCTCGATTACAGAATTTTTTTAACAAAAATAATTATCCCCTTGTACAAATCCATTGTATTATAAAAATAATGTGCCAAGATTTGCTTTTAGGATGATTAGATTGCTTGTTTGGTATGTGCAGTGCAAAAACAAAAAATTTGGCTGTAGCGCATGAATTTTCTTTTTTTTACTGGAACGTCGAGTGTTTCTGAAATTTTTACACAGTACTGCTATGCAAATTTTTTATTTTTTCCTAAATTTTCAGAATTTTTTGAACTACAGAAGTATGGTATATGTTCAGATTGCTACAGACTGTCCTGTTTAAGGCATATTCTGTTTTTGATGCATTGTTTTGCTAGTTTTGATGTAACTATCAATTTTATCAGTAGTATAAGCCATGGAGAAGTTATAGTACAGTAGATACAATGCAAAAACAAAATAAATGGGTTTGCAATAGTACTTAAAGTGATGATTTGTTTTATTGTACTAACGGATCTCACGAGGGTTTTGTTAATTTCTGTGTGATTGAAGTTTTCAAGTTTTGGGTGAGATCATGATGGATGAAGGAATAAAGAGTGACAAGAGCCTAAGCTTGGGGATGCCCGAGGCACCCCTAGGTAATATTCAAGGACTCCTGTCACGTCCCTAGTTCTGGTATGATCTAGGCTTGCTTGTGCATCATGTTTAAGTTCCAAATGAATTTGAAATGGGGAATGTTTCAAACCCTAGCACCAAAGCAAATTCAAATAGATGCAAATTAAAAATGGAATTTCAATTAACCCAGAATGCTTTTCAAAAATGTCCATGGTCTTTGAGAAATGTTGCAAACAACAACCAGAGGTGATGCACATTTTTGCTAAACATTCTGGATTTTTGAATGAACCCATATGTATTTGAATTGGAGCTGTTTAAAATAATATAAATATTTTGAAGGCTCCAAAAATGTTGGAAATTGGTGAGGGCCTCTGGTATATTATAACCAGTGGTCACAAGGAATCTCAACATTTTTATAATTGTGCTAGTATTTATTTTAAGTCAAAAACAAATGTCAGAAATAGAAAAGAAAACAAAAATGGAGAGATGCTTACCTGGGCCACCTGCGGCCTGGCACTGGCCGGCCCGTTCCTGTTCTGGCCCAGCCCACCAGGGGCAGAGCCGTCTTCCTCATCTTGCCAGTAGGCAGAGGGGAAGCGGTGCCCGACGCCGTGCACGCCGGCACGCAGCTGCCTGCCTGGCTCTTTCTCCTTACGCCAGACGTCGCCATGCGCCGCCCCGTTCCCCTCTCAGTCTCCCGTGCCCATTCACTCCTCTCCCTCGCTCTCTCTCACCACGGCCGAGCGCTGCCGTCGCCGCCGCACGCCATTGCCGCGGCCACCGCCTCCCCCTCGCCCTCTCTTCGAGGCCAGAAGCTCCGCCACGTCGTCCTCCACCTCTTCATCAAGCCACGCGCCTCGGGAGGCCCTGGAGAGACGCCTCGCCGCCGTCTTCATCTCCGGTCGTCAGAGATCGTCTTCGCCGCCCCGTCGTCTTCGACGCGTCCCTGAGCTCGCCAACCGCCTCGTCCGAACTGCCGTGAGCTTCTACGCCTCCCCCTCTCTCCGTTTAGCCGCCTGCACGCCGTAGCCCCTTTCCCCGACGTGGCCGAACTCCGGCCGCCGCACTTGTCATCACCGGCGCCACTCCGGCCACTCCCCGGCCGCGCCACCACCACAGTTGGATGCAGACGAGCGTCCGCATCCCGTAGCTGCACTCCGCACGCCAAATGGCCCCCTGTAGGCAAAACCCGCAGCGCCCCGCCGCATTTGGACTCGCCGGCGGCTAAACACCGGCGACCGCTGACCTTTGACCGGTGTGGGTTGACCACAGCCCGGTTTGACCTCCCCCCTCTCTCTCAATGACAGAAGGGCCCCGGCGCACCCTAATTACTAGTTAGGATTAATTAACCCTCTGTTAATTAACCATGACACTGACATGTGGCCCCCACACGTCAGATTTGACCTGGCCAGCGCTGTTGACTTGGTGACGCAAGCATGACGTCATGCTGACACAGTTATTCTTTTTCTGGAATTATTTTAAAACAGGAAATTCCAGAAAATATTCTAAACTTAAAATTCATATCAATTCAAACGTAGCTCAGATTGAAATGATTTATATATGAAAAATTATCAGAAAAATGCAATCTATCCATCTGTACCAGTTTCATGCATTATAAACCAAGTATACCTGCTGTATAAGTGAAACAATACAATGGCATTTATAAAGGACTTATTTTGGAGATGCATTTGAATCTTTGGTTCAAATGGAATTCATGCAAATGAATGCTAGTTGCATTAGCTCAGATAACAACACATCTTCATGCCATCTTCATGCCATCTTCATGCATCATATTGTTGCGTATGCTTGTGTTTGATTGTCGACACCGTTCCTTCTCGATAGGTCTTTGCTCCGGAGACCGTTCCAGAGTACCTGTCTGTGAAGAAGTGCCTCCCTTGTTGATCTACCAGGCAAGCAAACCCCCTTGTTCATTCCGATACAATCCCACTCTCTCGCTCCTGCTCTCTTTTATTGCATTAGGACAACAACGATTCAACTGTTACTTTATGTTGCGGTAGTTGAACCCATTCCTCTGCATGACCTGTCATTGCCACAGTAAATAGTTGAAACTCACTAGCATGTGTAGGAGTTGATTGAGCCATGTTGTGTTCCTACCATGCCATGCCTGCTATTGCTTAGAGTTGTGTCAGGTCTGATTCATTGGGAATGGATTGGAGTGTTATGCTATGTTCCGATGCTAAGAGTTAAGCGTGTGAACACGATTTGGTAAAGGTAGCGGTGAGAGGCCATGTAGGAGTACATGGTGGGTTGTCTCATTGGGACCGTCCTTAAGAACCGAGTTCTGTGTAAGTTGTCCAATGACTAGCTACTACCACACATTGGGCTCCGGGCGCTCCAAGCTCTCTCGACTTATTAACCAACTTGATCTCTGTCCAGGAGTTGCAACTAGTTTCTGGTGTTTGTAGGTAGTGCTGTTTTTCTACCGAGTGGCACCCGGCAGGGTGGGCTTGGGACAGACTAGGCACAGGTGGCACGGTGTACCAAGTGGCACCCGAATGGTGGGCTTGGGAACCCTGCTCACATCTTTTGGGGCCGTGAGCGACACCCCGGCCGGATCTCCTTGCGGATGGAACCCGAATAGGCGATAAACCTGGACTAGAGTCTTGTGTGGTTAGTCAGGTCGTGGCCGACACCGTCGCCAGGCTTCCGCTTGAAGGTTGCCGAGATACATGACGTGTACATGGTGATAAGTGGTGAGAGCGTTAAACCCCTCCAGGGTTATCATGATCTATTCGAATAGCCGTGTCCTCGGTTATGGACTTCTTGGATGCTTACGTGGTACATAGACAACTTGAAGTGGATACACTAAAATGCTCAAGATAAGTGTGAGTGCTATGGATGGCCTCCTCGTAGAGAGACGGGGATGAATCCATAGTAGTGTATTGATGTGGTGATTAGTGGACTCGTGTGTGCTGCTTCACCTCAAAGAAGTTCTTGTAGTCGTAGAACAGGATAGCCACCGAGTCAAAGCTGGCTTGCTGCAACTAAACCCCACATTACCTTCTTGATACAAATGCATGCATGATAGGATCTGATGTAAGTCTTGCTGAGTACCTTTGTACTCACGTTGCTTTATTTATGTTTTTGCAGCGGAGACTTCGGTCTTACTAGTAGTTCCGCTTGGACTTCGACGAGTAGCTTGTTACCTCAGCTACGATCTTGCACCCTTGGGAGGGTCTTGTAGATAGTCAGGCTTCTCAGCCTTTTTCTTTTGTAGTTGTCTGTACTCAGACAAGTAATGCTTCCATTGCTTGTATGCTCTGAATGTTGGGTCATGTGACCCCTGTTTGTATTTACTGCTATGTGGCTCTTCTGGGCCTTTATCTATATGAGTTTGTGTTATGTTGTGATGCCATGTTGTACAACACATACTTGCATGTTATGCGTACGTGTAACGTGTATTGCTATGTGTGGGATCCGACAATCTAGTTGTTTATCCTTGGCAGCCTATCATATGGGGAAATGTAGTCTAGTGCTTCCTGAGCGATAGTAGTCCGCTACAGCCCGGTCCACCGGAGTCCTGCTAGCCCAGCACTACTGCTCGGAACACTTGACTGGCCGGCATGTGTTTCACTTCGTTCCTGTGTCTGTCCCTTCGGGGAAATGTCACACGGTGACATCTGGAGTCCTGCCTAGCCTGCTACAGCCCGGGTTACCGGAGTCCTGTTAACCCAGTGCTACAGCCCGGATTCACACGTTGATGACCGACATGCTCGATGTGATTCATGTATGCCTATCCTCATGGGTTAGTGCCGCTTTGGATTCACGACTAGCCATGTCGGTCCGGGTTCTTTGTCATACGGAAGCTAGCGACACTATCATATACGTGAGCCAAAAGGCGCAAACGGTCCCGGGCCAGGTAAGGTGGCACCCGTGGGAATACCGTGTGTGATGCCGCAAAGGTGATATTAGGTGTTACATGCTAGATCGGTGTGACTTAGGATCAGGGTCCCGACAGCTTTGGTATTAGAGCCTG
This sequence comes from Triticum urartu, assembly GCF_003073215.2. NCBI lineage: Eukaryota > Viridiplantae > Streptophyta > Magnoliopsida > Poales > Poaceae > Triticum > Triticum urartu. The sequence continues at coordinate 671,461,701 of NC_053023.1, forward strand.
ACTGCCTGTAGGATTTCCAAGCCAACCTGGTCGAAGTTGAGTCTAGAAATTCTTTAGTTATGTAGGGGAATTGATTGTGGAAGGGAACGTAAGGATCTTTTTACTCCTGATATCTCATGGCCTTCTAATCTGAGTCATCCTATCTTTCCTACGGGGTTAAGGAACTAGGCTTTCTCTTCTGTCCATCAGGATCACGTGTTACTACTCCGTAGTCTCTTAGGATTGGTTGATCAGAGTCATATCCCAGTTCGAGTACCTCCGGTGTAGCCTGTTTAGTAATATCTCACAACCTTGAATGATGATGTTGATTATGTTACTACCCCATTTTAGCAGGATGTCTCATTCTGAGCAGTTTACTGCCGTCATGCTGCCGGAATTGTCCTAGGAGTTTGAGAGATACTAAATTCTTGTGCTACCTTCTGCATCCTATACTTGATGCTGAATCCATCCTTGTTTTTCCTTGGTTTTGTTCTTCAGGATGTTGCCGGTTAACCGAAGTTCTGTTGTTCTTAGCCGGAACCACGGAGATGGTAGGGATGAGGATCCTCCCGATCAGTCTTCGTTGACAAAGTTCATGTTAGAGGTTGAGAAGAACAAGCGAGAGTCTAACCGCTTGTTAGCACGTATTGAGGAGAACACCGCACATCAATGCAAAGAATTGGTGACCATCTATGATTTCATTCGTCTAAAACCACCCACCTTCCATCATTCCATTGAGCCACTCGATGCAGATGACTAGCTCCGTAGTATTACTCACAAGCTGCATTCCGCGAACGTAGCTGAAGGTGACAAGGTCACCTATGCTGCATACCACCTGGAAGGTCCTGCTAGTCTTTGGTGGCAGAACTATGAGGCTATGCTTCCAGCCGACCAGATACCGACCTGGAGAGACTTCACCGAGGCTTTTCGCGAGCATCACATTCCTCTGGCTCTCATCGATCGCAAGAGAGAAGAGTTCTGTAGTTTCACCCAGGGTAAGATGGTTGTTGGTGCTTACAGTAGAGTGTTTGAGAACCTCGCCCGCTATGCTACAGAAGAAGTGTCCACGGACGCCAAGAAGCAGGCTAGGTTCCGGAAGGGTCTCAACCCCAAGTTGCGTCGTGATCTCCACTTGCACCATTGCGATACATTCCAGGCTCTTGTGAACAAGGCCATTAATGCAGAGACAGCTCAGCTCACTTACGAGGAGTCTCATAAGCACATCCGTGATTTGGGTTCTTCCTCTGGTTCTAGTTCGCAGAAGCGCCAGATCTGGGTTCCGAACTCCGCTCTTCCACCCGGTTATACACCGAGGCCATCCTGTGTGGCGCCTCACCCAGTTCAGCAGTATGCTCCACCCAGGCCTATTGGTAGACCGCTTGTCAATGCGGGTCCACGTCCAACTTCAGGGACTTGCTTCACATGCGGAGAGCCAGGACACTATGCACGTGACTGCTCTCAAACCAACTATGCTCTACCCCGGCCCAAGAAGTCTCTTGGTCGCGGTAAGCCATCATGCAAGATGATCAATGTTAAGTCAGCTCCCACTGAACGTGGACGTGTGCATCACGTCTCAGCTAAAGATGCTCATGATGATCCGGATGTCGTTCTTGGTACACACCTTGTCAATTGCCATCTAGCTTCGGTTCTATTCGATACCGGAGCATCTCACTCCTTCATTTTTGAAAGCTATGCCAGCTTGCACAACATATCCTTTTGTGATATGCCCTCTCCACTAGTCATTCAAACTCCTGGATCCAAATGGCAAACTTCTAGTGTAAGCCATGGTAATGAAATCCTTGTCGACAGACTTGTATTCCTTGCATCACTTATAGCCCTCAAGTCTACAGATATTAACATCATCTTGGGTATGGACTGGATGAAAGCTCGTTATGCCAAGATTGATTGTTACACCAGGTCTGTTCAACTTACACATCCATCTGGCAAGATAGTCACTGTCTCCACCAGAGTTGCAAAGCGACAACTCTACTCTCTTAATGCCAGCCCTCTTCCAGACCTTGAAGATATCCCGGTAGTCCGTGACTTTCCGGATGTCTTTCCAGAAGAACTGCCAGGTATTCCACCTGACAGGGATGTAGAGTTCGTCATAGATCTTATCCCAGGAACCACCCCAATTTTTAGGAGACCTTACAAGATGGCACCCTTAGAACTAGCCGAGCTTAAGAAACAACTTGATGAGTCCTTGCAAAAGGGTTTCATCCGTCCTAGTTCTTCTCCTTGGGCTTGCCCCGTTCTCTTCGTCAAGAAGAAGGATGGTACGGACCGGATGGTTGTAGATTATCGTCCCGTTAATTTGGTCACGATAAAGAACTAGTATCCGCTCCCCAGGATCAACGATCTGTATGATCAGCTCGCTGGATCCTCAGTCTTTTCCAAGATGGATTTGAGGTTAGGCTATCATCAAATCAAGATTAGAAACGGGGACATTCCTAAAACGGCTTTTGTCACTCGTTATGGCCAGTACGAGTACACTGTCATGTCCTTTGGTCTAACCAATGCTCCAGCTACCTTCTCCCGCTTGATGAACTCGATCCTCATGGAGTACTTAGATAAGTTCGTCGTGGTTTACCTCGATGATATCCTTATTTACTCGAAGAACGAGGAAGAGCATGCCGAACATCTTAGACTTGTGTTAGAGAAACTCAGAGAGCACCGCCTTTATGCCAAGTTCTCCAAGTGCGAATTTTGGTTGCCAGAAGTGACCTACCTGGGCCACGTGATCTCTGGTAAGGGCATTGCTGTCAATCCCGAGAGAGTTCAGGCCGTTCTTGATTGGACTCCGCCTAAAACAGTTAAACAAGTTAGGAGTTTCCTTTGTCTAGCCTATTGTCGCCGCTTTGTTGAAAACTTCTCCAAAGTAGCCAAACCTCTACGGAACTTCTCAAGAAAGATAAAAAGTTTGAGTGGTCCCCACAGTGTGAGTACAGTTTTCAGGAACTGAAAAGACGCCTAACTTCTGCTCCCATACTTGTGCCACCGGATTTCACTAAAGACTTTGTTATCTACTGCGATGCCTCACGACAGGGACTAGGTTGCATTCTTATGCAGGATCGTCATGTGATTGCCTATGCATGCGACAGTTGCATCCACATGAGGATAATTATCCTACACATGATCTAGAGCTTGCAGCCGTAGTCTATGCACTTAAGACATGGAGACATTACCTTCTTGGTAAATGTTGCGAGATTTACACCGATCACCAGAGTCTCAAGTATATCTTCACCCAACCAGATTTGAACCTTAGGCAAAGACGTTGGTTGGAGTTGATCTCAGATTACGACTTAGGGATTACCTACACCCCAGGCAAGGGCAATGTCATGGCTGATGCGCTAAGTCATAAGTCCTATTGCAACAATCTTATGTTGCAGCAGGGCCAACCACTTCTTCATGAGGAATTCTGTAAGCTTAACGTTCACATTGCTCCTCATGGATTCCTTTCTACCTTGGTGGCGGCCTACTCTTGTGGATCAGATCATCTCTGCTCAGAAGCAGGATACGGGAATTTCCCGGATCAAGAGAAACATTAACAAAGGAGTTGGTGGTAGTTTCTCTATAGATGATCGAGGTGTTGTTTTCTTTGAGAATCGCTTGGTAGTTCCCAAGAATCAACATCTGCGACAACTGATCCTTAAGGAGGCTCATGAATCTCCTCTCACGATTCATCCCGGTAGTACTAAAATGTATCAGGACCTACGCCAGAGGTTCTGGTGGACTAGGATGAAGAGAGAAATCGCTGAGTTCATTGCTAACTGCGACGTTTGTCGTCGCGTTAAGGCAGAACATCAAAGACCTGCTGGCACCCTTCAGCCTTTAGCTATTCCTGAGTGGAAATGGGATAAGGTTGGTATGGACTTCATCACCGGCTTTCCCAGGACCAAGAAAGGGAATAATGCTATCTTCGTAGTCATTGATCATCTTTCCAAAGTGGCTCACTTCCTACCTGTTCGAGAGAATATCACTGCTAGTCAGCTCGCTGACTTATATATTTCTCGAATAGTGTCACTTCATGGTGTTCCACTAGAGATCAATTCGGACCGTGGTAGTCTCTTCACTTATCATTTCTGGGAGAGTTTCCAAACTGCCATGGGCACCCATCTTTCCTTCAATACCGCTTTCCACCCTCAGTCAAGTGGTCAGGTGGAAAGGGTCAACCAAATTCTCGAAGACATGCTTAGAGCTTGCGTTATCTCATTCGGTATGGATTGGGAGAAGTGTCTTGCTTTCGCCGAGTTTGCTTATAACAATAGCTACCAATCCGGTCTCAAGAAAGCTCCTTTTGAGATTCTGTATGGACGAAGATGTCGAACACCTTTGAACTGGTCAGAAACCGGTGAAAGACAATTCTTTGGACCGGACATGATCCAGGAGGCAGAAGAGCAAGTTCGCATCATTCGTGAGAATTTAAAAACAGCCCAATCTCGTCAAAAGAGCCAGTGTGACCGTCGTCATAAGGAAGTGGCTTATGAAGTTGGCGACAAGGCTTACCTTCGGGTGACTCCCTTGAAGGGTACCCATCGTTTCAGTATCAAGGGCAAGTTGGCTCCTTGTTATATTGGTCCCTTTCTCATTCTCGCTAAACGAGGAGAGGTTGCCTACCAGTTGGAACTACCCCCACATCTTTCTCGAGTACATGATGTCTTCCATGTCTCTCAACTCAGGCGTTGCTTCTCGGATCCCATCCGCGGAGTGGACCACGAAACGCTTGATCTCCAAGATAACCTCACATATCGAGAGTACCCTGTTCGCATTCTTGATCAAGCAGAGCGTGTCACTCGACGTCAGAACATCAAGTTTCTCAAGGTTCAGTGGTCTCATCATTCTGAGAGAGAAGCTACTTGGGAGCGAGAAGATCGTCTTCGACTGGAGTACCCCACTTTCTTTCCATCGACCCCTGAATCTCGGGACGAGATTCTTTCAAGTGGGGGCGAGTTGTCACGTCCCTAGTTCTGGTATGATCTAGGCTTGCTTGTGCATCATGTTTAAGTTCCAAATGAATTTGAAATGGGGAATGTTTCAAACCCTAGCACCAAAGCAAATTCAAATAGATGCAAATTAAAAATGGAATTTCAATTAACCCAAAATGCTTTTCAAAACTGTCCATGGTCTTTGGGAAATGTTGCAAACAACAACCAGAGGTGATGCACATTTTTGCTAAACATTCTGGATTTTTGAATGAACCCATATGTATTTGAATTGGAGCTGTTTAAAATAATATAAATATTTTGAAGGCTCCAAAAATGTTGGAAATTGGTGAGGGCCTCTGGTATATTATAACCAGTGGTCACAAGGAATCTCAACATTTTTATAATTGTGCTAGTATTTATTTTAAGTCAAAAACAAATGTCAGAAATAGAAAAGAAAACAAAAATGGAGAGATGCTTACCTGGGCCACCTGCAGCCTGGCACTGGCCGGCCCGTTCCTGTTCTGGCCCAGCCCACCAGGGGCAGAGCCGTCTTCCTCATCTTGCCAGTAGGCAGAGGGGAAGCAGTGCCCGACGCCGTGCACGCCGGCACGCAGCTGCCTGCCTGGCTCTTTCTCCTTACGCCAGACGTCGCCACGCGCCGCCCCGTTCCCCTCTCACTCTCCCGTGCCCATTCACTCCTCTCCCTCGCTCTCTCTCACCACGGCCGAGCGCTGCCGTCGCCGCCGCACGCCATTGCCGCGGCCACCACCTCCCCCTCGCCCTCTCTTCGAGGCCAGAAGCTCCGCCACGTCGTCCTCCACCTCTTCATCAAGCCACGCGCCTCGGGAGGCCCTGGAGAGACGCCTCACCGCCGTCTTCATCTCCAGTCGCCAGAGATCATCTTCGCCGCCCCGTCGTCTTCGACGCGTCCTTGAGCTCGCCGACCGCCTCGTCCGAACCACCGTGAGCTTCTACGCCTTTCCCCTCTCTCCGTTTAGCCGCCTGCACGCCGTAGCCCCTTTCCCCGACGTGGCCGAACTCCGGCCGCCGCACTCGTCGTCGCCGGCGCCACTCCGGCCACTCCCCGGCCGTGCCACCACCACAGTTGGATGCGAACGAGCGTCCGCATCCCGTAGCTGCACTCCGCACGCCAAATGGCCCCCTGTAGGCAAAACCCCCAGTGCCCCGCCGCATTTGGACTCGCCGGCGGCTAAACACCGGCAACCGCTGACCTTTGACCGGCATGGGTTGACCACAGCCCGGTTTGACCTCCCCCTCTCTCTCAATGACAGATGGGCCCCGGCGCCCCCTAATTAGTAGTTAGGATTAATTAACCCTCTATTAATTAACCATGACACTGACATGTGGCCCCCACACGTCAAATTTGACCTGTCCAGCGCCGTTGACTTGGTGACGCAAGCATGAAGTCATGCTGACGCAGTTATTCTTTTTCTGGAATTATTTTAAAACAGGAAATTCCAGAAAATATTCTAAACTTCAAAAATTCATATGAATTCAACCGTAGCTCAGACTGAAATGATTTATATATGAAAAATTATCAGAAAAATGCAATATATCCATCTGTACCAGTTTCATGCATGATAAACCAAGTTATACCTGCTGTATAAGTGAAACAATATAATGGCATTTATGAAGGACTTATTTTGGAGATGCATTTGAATCTTTGGTTCAAATGGACTTCATGCAAATGAATGCTTGTTGCATTAGCTCAGATAACAACACATCTTCATGCCATCTTCATGCATCATATTGTTGCATATGCTTGTGTTTGATTGTCGACACCGTTCCTTCTCGATAGGTCTTTGCTCCAGAGACCGTTGCAGAGTACCTGTCTGTGAAGCAGTGCCTCCCTTGTTGATCTACCAGGCAAGCAAACCCCCTTGTTCATTCCGATACAATCCCACTCTTTCGCTCCTGCTCTCTTTTATTGCATTAGGATAACAACGATTCAACTGTTACTTTATGCTACGGTAGTTGAGCCCATTCCTCTACATGACCTGTCATTGCCACAGTAAATAGTTGAAACTCACTAGCATGTGTAGGAGTTGATTGAGCCATGTTGTGTTCCTACCATGCCATGCCTGCTATTTCTTAGAGTTGTGTCGGGTCTGATTCATTGGGAATGGATTGGAGTGTTATGCTATGTTCCGATGCTAAGAGTTAAGCGTGTGAACACGATTTGGTAAAGGTAGCGGTGAGAGGCCATGTAGGAGTACATGGTGGGTTGTCTCATTGGGACCGTCTTAAGAACCGAGTTCTGTGTAAGTTGTCCAATGACTAGCTACTACCACACATTGGGCTCCGGGCGCTCCAAGCTCTCTCGACTTATTAACCAACTTGATCTTTGTCCAGGAGTTGCAACTAGTTTTTGGTGTTTGTAGGTAGTGCTGTTTTTCTACCGAGTGGCATCCGGCAGGGTGGGCTTGGGACAGACTAGGCACAGGTGGCACGGTGTACCAAGTGGCACCCGGATGGTGGGCTTGGGAACCCTGCTCACATCGTTTGGGGCCGTGAGCGACACCCCGGCCGGATCTCCTTGCGGATGGAACCCGAATAGGCGATAAACCTGGACTAGAGTCTTGTGTGGTTAGTCAGGTCGTGGCCGACACCCTCGCCAGGCTTCCGCTTGAAGGTTGCCGAGATACATGACGTGTACATGGTGATAAGTGGTGAGAGTGTGTGTGAAGAAGTACACCCCTGCAGGGTTATCATGATCTATTCGAATAGCCGTGTCCTCGGTTATGGACTTCTTGGATGCTTACGTGGTACATAGACAACTTGAAGTGGATACACTAAAATGCTCAAGATAAGTGTGAGTGCTATGGATGGCCTCCTCGTAGAGAGACGGGGATGAATCCATAGTAGTGTATTGATGTGGTGATTAGTGGACTCGTGTGCGCTGCTTCACCTCAAAGAAGTTCTTGTAGTCGTAGAACAGGATAGCCACCGAGTCAAAGCTGGCTTGCTGCAACTAAACCCCACATTACCTTCTTGATACAAATGCATGCGTGATAGGATCTGATGTAAGTCTTGCTGAGTACCTTTGTACTCACATTGCTTTATTTATGTTTTTGCAGCAGAGACTTCGGTCTTACTAGTAGTTCCGCTTGGACTTCGACGAGTAGCTTGTTACCTCAGCTACGATCTTGCACCCTTGGGAGGGTCTTGTAGATAGTCAGGCTTCTCAGCCTTTTTCTTTTGTAGTTGTCTGTACTCAGACAAGTAATGCTTCCATTGCTTGTATGCTCTGAATGTTGGGTCATGTGACCCCTGTTTGTATTTACTGCTATGTAGCTCTTCTGGGACTTATCTATATGAGTTTGCGTTATGTTGTGATGCCATGTTGTACAACACATACTTGCATGTTATGCGTACGTGTAACGTGTATTGCTATGTGTGGGATCCGACAATCTAGTTGTTTATCCTTGGCAGCCTATCATATGGGGAAATGTAGTCTAGTGCTTCCTGAGCGATAGTAGTCCACTACAGCCCGGTCCACCGGAGTCCTGCTAGCCTAGCACTACTGCTCGGAACACTTGACTGGCCGGCATGTGTTTCACTTCGTTCCTGTGTCTGTCCCTTCGGGGAAATGTCACGCGATGACATCTGGAGTCCTGCCTAGCCTGCTACAGCCCGGGTTACCGGAGTCCTGTTAGCCCAGTGCTACAGCTCGGATTCACACGTTGATGACCGACATGCTCGATGTGATTCATGTATGCCTGTCCTCATGGGTTAGTGCTGCTTTGGATTCACGACTAGCCATGTCGCCCCGGGTTCTTTGTCATATGGATGCTAGCGACACTATCATATACGTGAGCCAAAAGGCGCAAACGGTCCGGGGCCAGGTAAGGTGGCACCCGTGGGAATACCGTGCGTGAGGCCGCAAAGGTGATATGAGGTGTTACATGCTAGATCGGTGTGACTTAGGATCGGGGTCCCGACAACTCCCAAGCAACTAAGCTTGGGGATGCTCCAGAAGGCTTCTCCTCTTTCTTCCAACGATCATCGGTAATTTTACTTGGAGCTATATTTTTATTCATCACATGATATGCGTAAATCATGGAGCGTCATGTGCTTTTTATTTTTATTTTACTAATGCACCATGCTGGTATGAGATAGTCCTTGGTTGATTTATAGAATGCTCTTTGCACTTCACTTATATCTTTTGAGTAAATTTTATGGAGATTTATTTTGAAACATATGTGATTTTTGGGAATCAGAATCAACGCGAAACGATGCCCGATGGGCCCACATGCCCTAGGGGCGCGCCCCCTACCCAAGGCGCGGCAAGGAGGCTTGTGCCCACCCCGTAGGGCGGTTGGTTCCCTTCTTTCGCTGCACGAAAGCTAATATCAAGATAAAAATTGTGTTAAATTTAAGCCAAATCGGAGTTACGGATCACCAAGAGTTTAAAAATGGTGAAAGGCCAGAATCTGGGAGCACAGAAATAGAGGGAAACAGAGAGAGACAAAGAGAAAGAGAGAGAGAGAGAGAGAGAGAGAGAGAGAGATCCCCGATGTACCCTCTACTTGAACATTGTGCTTTATGCTTCATACTATTATCCAATGATGTGTTGCCATCCTATGATGTCTGAGTAGATTTTGGTTGTCCTATCGGGTAATTGGTAAATTGCTATGATTGGTTTAATTTTCTTGTGGTTATGTTGCTGTCCTTTGATGCCCATCATATGAGCGTGCATGTGGATCACACCATAGGGTTAGTAATATGTTGATAGGACTATGCATTGGAGGGCAAGGGTGACAGCAACTTCCGCCTACCATAAAAATTGATTCATACGGGATTAAAGGGGGACCAATATATATTTTAATGCTATGGTTGGGTTTTACCTTAATGAACATTAGTAGTTGCGGATTCTTGCTAATAGTTCCAATCATAAGTGCATTGAAATCCAAATAAGGGATGACATGCTAGTAGTGGTCTCTCCCACATGAAAACTTGCTATCGGTCTAGTAACGTAGTCAATTGCTTAGGGACAATTTCGCAAATCCTTCCACCACTTTTCCATACTCGTTAAACTAACTTAATTGTTTTTTTTATCTAAATAGCACCTAACTTTTATTTTCATGTTCTTTATTATCTTGCAAACCTATCCCTTTACACCTACAAGGTACTTCTATTTTCATACTTATTCTAGGTAAAGCGAACGTTAAGCATGTGTAGAGTTGTATCGATGGTCGATAGAACTTAAAGGGAATATAAATTCTACCTTTAGATCCTTGTTGGGTCGACACTCTTATCTATCGAGAAAGGCTACAACTGATCCCCTATACTTGTGGGTTATCAAGACCTTTTTCTGGCGCTGTTGACAGGGAGCAATAGCACGGGGTGAATATTCTCATGTGTGCTTGTTTGCTTTATCCCTAAGTAGATTTTATTTGTTGTTCTTAGTTGTTCTCTATCTGTAGTTATGATATGGAACACGAAATACCAAAAAAAATAGGTGTACTTGCTACTCATGGAGATGGGGAACCTCCTAAAACCATCGATGCTCGTTATGTGAAAAATATTAAACACTACTTTGATAATCTTGAGAAAACCCCATTCAACTTGAGAATGGGAGACACGTTGGATCGCGGGTCGCGCGCTACAGCCCGAAGGGGCGATGCAGCTGCGACAGGTGGGTCGGGGCGATGGCGGTCGCCGCGGGCCGCGGCGCGACGGCCCGAAGGGGCGGCGCAGCAACGGAACCTGGGTCGGTGCAACCGCATGAACGGCTCCGGACGGTGGCCTTGACCGCGTGCCACGCTTGCTATGGCCCGACGGGGCGACGCGGCGTCGGTGCGAGGGTCGGTGCAGCAAATGGACGGCCTGGAGCGGACGGACTCGAGGCGGTGGTGGACCGCGGGCCGCGACACTACGAACCAAAGGGGCGACGCAGCAGTGACACGAGTCGGTGCAGCTGGGAGAGGAACCACGGGGGGGTAGTGCTGCCGTCCAATGGGGCGACGCAGCGGCATCCCGTTGCTCGATTGGTAGAGGGGCGCGCAGAACTCGGGGACAATGTTCACGGGACCTGCGGAGGCGCATGCAACTGACAGCCAGGTCGGCCGGGGGCGTAGATGAGGCGGATCGTGGTGGTGAATGGGTGATCAAGCCGATCGTGTGAGAGGTCGAGGACGCCGCTCGGTGGAGGCGTGGTGGCGGCAGAGTCCGAGATGAAGCCGGCGATGACAGTCGACAGGGCGGCCGTACCGGCGCGGCGTAGATCGACGGGTGGGCCGGCGCGCGCGGGGTGGTTGTGGTTGGCCGCTGCTGGCGCGAGGTCGCCGGGTCGGGGCGATGCAGGAGTCTAGGTCGGAGCAGGGCGGTGACGGCTGGCGCAGGGCGATTGGCGGGCCGCTGCATGGACGGCGGCTGGCCCTAATGGGTGGCCTCGGCGCGCGTGGCCGCCGGGTCGAAGGAGAGGCCGGCTTGTCACGCCAGGATCGAAGTAGAGGCGCACGGGGGCCGACGGCGGCGGCAGGTGACGCAAACCGATTTTAAATCAAAAAACTAAAAAAAACGCCGATCAAAGCGACCAACGAGAGAGAGAAAACCCGAACATGTTAGAAGGGATAGAGAGGGATTCGTGGAATCGTTGATGATGTATTGCTTGAGCCTCATGGACATATAAGGGATAGAGAGGGATTCGTGTGAAGTACATGATCTACTTTTTTTTCGGATAAAGTACATAATCTACTTGAAGTAGAAGACAAGTCGGAATACTTCCTAGTTTATCCTTTGTTTTCAATACCTTTGTTTTCAATACAATCACCTGACTCAACATGAACGATGTATGAAACAGTAATCGTATCCTATGGTACGCGTTCCTTGGCAGTGTCCGTGTTGGGTACACCGTACGTGTTGGACGCCTTATGTCGGTTCAGCAGCCGGGTTTAAGTAGACATGTCCGTACCTTGTGTAACTACTACACCGTATCTCCAGACGAGCCTTTTGTGTCGATCGATTCCCAGCTTCCGACGCTAGCGCATCTCGCCGCCCAGATTCGATCGGCTGCGTCCCCCGTGCCGTGCACTAGGAAACTGGCAACCATGGAGCTGCTCCTCCCCGACGACGTGCTGGCTTGCATCCTCCGCCGCCTCAACCCGCGCAGCCTGGCGGCGTCCTGCAGGCGTGGCACGATGTCGTCGACGCCCGGAGCCTGCTGCGCGCGGACCTCCTCCCGCTCTCGGTCTACGGGATCTTCTTCGTGGAGGAGGTGATCCTGAGCAGCATGCGATTGTTCGCCCGCCCCCTGATGGAGATGGAGCACAAAATCGCCGTCAGGTTCGACTACCTGGACGAGGACGTCCCCCGCCCAGACTACCAACATCTGGAAGTACTGGATCACCGCAACGGCCTGCTCTTGCTCAGGGACTGGGTGGTTAACCCGGCGACCCGGCAGTGCGCGCCCTTGCCCCCGCCGCCGCCTCTACGTGCAGGGATGGAAGCTTTCTTTGACACCAGATACCTTGTGTTTGATCCCGCTGTATCCCCGCACTACCATGTGTTTTCGATCCCTAGAGTCTTGCGCAGCACTGTTGAGCTAACCAAATTCACCGACGAGACGGAATGGCCGCCATCGCCGTACACGCTCACCGTGTTCTCCTCGACAACACGGAGGTGGGAGGAGAGGTCTTTTGTTCGACAAGAAGGAGAAGCGGCCACACGGACTACCATAGCTGACATCAACTTCTCTCCTCGGAAGCAACGCTACGCCGTCCACTGGCGGGATGCGCTTTATGTGCATTCCCAAGACAATTCCATTATACGGTATATATGAGCTCAACCCTCCTTTTTACTACTATTAGGACATTTTTCTCTCCTTCCTCCATCACGGTTTATAGGGCATGTGCGTCGTTCTATATTGACAATTTAACTAGCTATATATGTATTATATGTAATGAAATATATATCATTTGTGCAGTATAACCTTGTCGACCCATAAGTATCAAGTGATTCCATCTCCAATAGGACGTCAAGTGACATATCTAAAATCTCTCTACTTGGGGAAATCCATCAACGGCGTCTACTGTGCACTAATCTTTAATTTGGAGGAACGGCTACGGATTTGGCTACTTAATGATGATGAGGTACGCGGTCAAACAAAATGGGTGCTCAAGAATGACGTGAGCATTCAACCACTCGTGGGAATAAAACATCAACACTTTGGCCTTCAAAACAATGGACATTGGACTTTGCAAAACACTTCCTACGAACCAATGGCAGAGCAGAAATTTGAATGGGATCCTGACAGCGGCATTACCCTTGAAGCTGAGGCTAAGGCTCCAATAGATCACCTTCATGATGATATTCGTACCCTAGGATTTCATCCTTACAAGGAGATTCTCTTCTTATGGACAAATTGCAAAAGAGTAGTAGCTTACCATTTGAACAGTTCCAAGGCTCAAGACGTGGGAAAGTTACCCGTACCATCGATAGAAACGTCTTTTGTATACACACCCTTGTTGGATGGGGAAATATTAGGAAAATAGTTAACATAGTTGTTGGCATCAAAGTGGTGGTATCAGTCAAATGTAAGATGATGTCATATTGATCTCTGTAACATATGTACCCCCGGAGTATCGGCGTTGACTAATTTTTTGTTCCCTACCTTTTCTTGTATTTTAACTTAATTTATGTTGTGTGTTTCCACGATGTTTTGCAACCGAATGCTGAGTTTGTGCAATGCATGCCATTGTTGGATGGGGGAATAATCAGAAAACAGTGTACGTACTAATATAGTAGTCAGCATTGACACTTCGATTTCCCACTTCTTGACTCTTTGATTTCCCACTACTAGTGCTATGAGGGATCAAGTGCGAGATGTGAGATGACATATTGATTCGACTGGATACTTACCATCTTTTTGTATTTTAATTCATTTATGTGTTCCCACGATGTCGATCCAAGTTGAGAATGAATGTTGAGCTTGCCAAGCAATGAGGAAACCATACTATCGGCGCCGTGCACCACCTCGTTGGTGCTGCTGGTGTTAGTCTAGGCTTTGTTGTGGCTCGGACGAACGAGTTATCAATCATCTTTGTGTGCACTGTAGTTAATCGGTAGTTTAATTGGTAGCTGATCCTACAGGAGGGGTGTGTTTGGTTGCTCGCATGCTCCTTTCTTGCACCCAGCGGCAAGGATTTGGGCCATTTGGTTTGTTGTGGAATCTTTGCTTCACATGAGTTTTAAAGCTGCTAGGAAAGCTCAATCCCAGCGTTCTCGCAAGGCCAGGCCCTGGCAAGCCAAAAGTCGGTCCGCGCCGCACGCACGCGGAAGGGCGGGAGATGCCGCGTCGCCTCGAGTGTGCACGCCATAAATCCCCTCACCGCTCCTCTCCCACCTCTCACTCACCCCTTCCAGAGACGCCATTCCCTCTCTCCTCTCACCGACAGCGATTCCTCCGCCGGCGTTAGATCGGATTACACCATCTCGTACTCCGTTGCCTCTCTCCTCTTGTACTCCGCCGGCGATTGGCCGTCATATTCTATGCTGCCATCTCATTTCGCCGGGCTCCCTCAACGGCAGCAATGGCGGTAAGTGCTCAATCATCCCACAATCGTTGCTGCTATGGTAGATCTGTTTGAATCGGCACATTTCGTGTCTAATTTCTTACATGCACGGTACTTTGTTAGTGCTAGGGCGGATTTTAAGCGCTAGGTTTCTTGTTCGTACGGCTAGGGTTCTTGTTCGTACGGCTAGTGTTTTTGTTCATCTTGTTCGTCGTTCTCATATGGGGTTCATAGTTAGCAGATCCGGCACTACATTCCTCAGATCTCTATCTATATTATACCAATTAGCCAGATTTGCAAGATATTCCGATTTTAGTACTGTTTAGGGACGATTCACACTAGGGATTTAGTAGCAAAACTGTTCGTGGCAGGCCGATGATGAATTGGTATCATGTTGTATTTCCAGGGTTGGATTTGTGAACCATGATGTCTGAACACAACTAGTGTTCATTCAACACGGTTCGCTTACACCATCCCTGGAGATCATGCGTGACTACTGCCACATGCAGTAAGTTTGCATGCACCATCATAGGTTGTCTTTCCACATGCAGTAAGTTTTCGAATTTAGGACATGTTTGCAATTTTGCCGATGATTTAAAAGCAGGGTACAAATGAAGGGATGGCACTGCGGAACCTAGGTGCAAGATAAACGATCGTTTTATCGTGTCCCTTGGTTCCACGGTATCATCTCTTCATTTGTTCTGTCTCCATTGTTCTATGAGGCAGCATTTCGTGTTAAATCTCTTGCGACGATGATTAAATCTAGCCACATGGTTGTTTAAGGGGCTCGGGTTGGTGAACCTAGTGGGTTGCAACAACAAAGTTGGTGTGCCTCTAACTGAAGGAAATATGCCCTAGAGGCAATAATAAAGTTATTATTTATTTCCTTATATCATGATAAATGTTTATTATTCATGCTAGAATTGTATTAACCGGAAACATAATACATGTGTGAATACATAGACAAACAGAGTGTCACTAGTATGCCTCTTCTTGACTAGCTCGTTAATCAAAGATGGTTATGTTTCCTAACCATAGACAAAGAGTTGTTATTTGATTAACGAGATCACATCATTAGTTGAATGATCTGATTGACATGACCCATTTCATTAGCTTAGCACCCGATCGTTTAGTATGTTGCTATTGCTTTCTTCATGACTTATACATGTTCCTTTGACTATGAGATTATGCAACTCCCGTTTACCGGAGGAACACTTTGTGTGCTACCAAACGTCACAACGTAACTGAGTGATTATAAAGGAGCTCTACAGGTGTCTCCAAAGGTACATGTTGGGTTGGCGTATTTCGAGATTAGGATTTGTCACTCCGATTGTCGGAGAGGTATCTCTGGGCCCTCTCGGTAATGCACATCACATAAGCCTTGCAAGCATTGCAACTAATGTGTTAGTTGTGAGATGATGTATTACGAAACGAGTAAAGAGACTTGCCGGTAACGAGATTGAACTAGGTATTGGATACCGACGATCGAATCTCGGGCAAGGAACATACCGATGACAAAGGGAACAACGTATGTTGTTATGCGGTCTGACCGATAAAGATCTTCGTAGAATATGTAGGACTCCCCCCCTTGCGCGCCCCTCCTTGGCCGGCCGCCCCTCCCCTTGGCTCCTTTATATATGGGGGCAGGGGGCACCCTAGAACACACAAGTTGATCTTCGTGATCGTTCCTTAGCCGTGTGCGGTGCCCCCCTCCACCATATTCCACCTCGGTCATATCGTTGCGGTGCTTAGGTGAAGCCCTGCGACGGTAGAATATCAAGATCGTCACCACGCCGTCGTGCTGACGGAACTCATTCCCGAAGCTTTGCTGGATCCGAGCCCGGGGAGCGTCATCGAGCTGAACGTGTGCTAAGAACTCGGAGGTGCCGGAGTAACGGTGCTTGGATCGGTTGGACCGGGAAGACGTACGACTACTTCCTCTTCGTTGCGTCAACGCTTCCGCTTCGGTCTACGAGGGTACGTAGACAGCACTCTCCCCTCTCGTTGCTATGCATCACCATGATCTTGCGTGTGCGTTGGAAAATTTTGAAATTACTACGTTCCCCAACAGTGGCATCCGAGCCTAGGTTTTCATGGTTTGATGTTATATGCACGAGTAGAACACAAGTGAGTTGTGGGCGATATAAGTCATACTGCCTACCAGCATGTCATACTTTGGTTCGGCGGTATTGTTGGATGAAGCGGCCCGGACCGACATTACGCGTACGCTTACACGAGACTGGTTCTACCGCCGTGCTTTGCACACAGGTGGCTAGCGGGTGTCAGTTTCTCCAACTTTAGTTGAACCGAGTGTGGCTATGCCCGGTCCTTGCGAAGGTTAAAACGGCATCAACTTGACAAACTATCGTTGTGGTTTTGATGCGTAGGTAAGATTGGTTCTTGCTAAGCCCGTAGCAGCCACGTAAAATTTGCAACAACAAAGTAGAGGATGTCTAACTTGTTTTTGCAGGGCATGTTGTGATGTGATATGGTCAAGACATGATGCTAAATTTTATTGTATGAGATGATCATGTTTTGTAACCGAGTTATCGACAACTGGCAGGAGCCATATGGTTGTCGCTTTATTGTATGCAATGCAATCGCCCTGTAATGCTTTAATTTATCACTAAGCGGTAGCGATAGTCGTAGAAGCATAAGATTGGCGAGACGACAACGATGCTACGATGGAGATCAAGGTGTTGCGTAGGTGACGATGGTGATCATGATGGTGCTTCGAAGATGGAGATCACAAGCACAAGATGATGATGGCCATATCATATCACTTATATTGATTGCATGTGATGTTTATCTTTTATGCATCTTATCTTGCTTTGATTGACGGTAGCATTTTAAGATGATCTCTCACTAATTATCAAGAAGTGTTCTCCCTGAGTATGCACCGTTGCGAAAGTTCTTCATGCTGAGACACCACGTGATGATCAGGCGTCATATGCTCTACGTTCAAATACAACGGGTGCAAAACAGTTGCACACGCGGAATACTCAGGTTATACTTGACGAGCCAAGCATATCCAGATATGGCCTCGGAACACAGAGACCGAAAGGTCGAGCGTGAATCATATAGTAGATATGATCAACATAGTGATGTTCACCATTGAAACTACTCCATCTCACGAGATGATCGGACATGGTTTACTTGATATGGATCACGTGATCACTTAGAGGATTAGAGGGATGTCTATCTAAGTGGGAGTTCTTAAGTAATATAATTAATTGAACTTAAATTTATCATGAACTTAGTCCCTGATAGTATCATGCTTGTTTATGTTGATTGTAGATAGATGGCCCGTGCTTTTGTTCCGTTGAATTTTAATGCGTTCCTTGAGAAAGCAAAGTTGAAAGATGATGGTAGCAATTACACGGACTGGGTCCGTAACTTGAGGATTATCCTCATTGCTGCACAGAAGAATTACATCCTGGAAGCACCTCTGGGTGCCAGGCCTGCTGCAGGAGCAACACCAGATGTTATGAATGTTTGGCAGAGCAAAGCTGATGACTACTCGATAGTTCAATGTGCCATGCTTTACGGCTTAGAACCGGGACTTCAACGACGTTTTGAACGTCATGGGGCATATGAGATGTTCTAGGAGTTGAAGTTAAGAAGGGGAACTTCAAGAAGAAGAGCAAGCAAGTTGCTGCTCAAGAGAAGAAACCCAAGTCTGGACCTAAGCCTGAAACTGAGTGCTTCTACTACAAGCAGAATGGTCACTGGAAGCGGAACTGCCCCAAGTATTTGGCGGATAAGAAGGATGGCAAGGTGAACAAAGGTATATGTGATATACATGTTATTGATGTGTACCTTACTAATGCTCGCAGTAGCACCTGGGTATTTGATACTGGTTCTGTTGCTAATAATTGCAACTCGAAACAGGGGCTACGGATTAAGCGAAGATTGGCTAAGGACGAGGTGACGATGCGCGTGGGAAATGGTTCCAAAGTCGATGTGATCGCGGTCGGCACGCTACCTCTACATCTACCTTCGGGATTAGTTTTAGACCTAAATAATTGTTATTTGCTGCCAGCGTTGAGCATGAACATTATTTCTGGATCTTGTTTGATCCAAGACGGTTATTCATTTAAATCTGAGAATAATGGTTGTTCTATTTATATGAGTAATATCTTTTATGGTCATGCACCCTTGAAAAATGGTCTATTCTTATTGAATCTCGATAGTAGTGACACACATATTCATAATGTTGAAGCCAAAAGATGCAGAGTTGATAATGATAGTGCAACTTATTTGTGGCACTGCCGTTTAGGTCATATCGGTGTAAAGCGCATGAAGAAACTCCATACTGATGGACTTTTACAACCACTTGATTATCAATCACTTGGTACTTGCGAACCGTGCCTCATGGGCAAGATGACTAAAACGCCGTTCTCCGGTACTATGGAGAGAGCAACAGATTTGTTGGAAATCATACATACAGATGTATGTGGTCCAATGAATGTTGAGGCTCATGGCGGATATCGTTATTTTCTCACCTTCACAGATGATTTAAGCAGATATGGGTATATCTACTTAATGAAACACAAGTCTGAAACATTTGAAAAGTTCAAAGAATTTCAGAGTGAAGTGGAAAATCATCGTAACAAGAAAATAAAGTTTCTATGATCTGATCGTGGAGGAGAATATTTGAGTTACGAGTTTGGTGTACATTTGAAACGATGCGGAATAGTTTCGCAGCTCACGCCACCCGGAACACCACAACGTAATGGTGTGTCCGAACGTCGTAATCGTACTTTACTTGATATGGTACGATCTATGATGTCTCTTACAGATTTACCGCTATCGTTTTGGGGTTATGCTTTAGAGACGGGCGCATTCACGTTAAATAGGGCACCATCGAAATCCGTTGAGACGACGCCTTATGAACTATGGTTTGGCAAGAAACCAAAGTTGTCGTTTCTAAAAGTTTGGGGCTGCGACGCTTATGTGAAAAAGCTTCAACCTGATAAGCTCGAACCCAAATCAGAGAAATGTGTCTTCATAGGATATCCAAAGGAAACTAGTGGATACACCTTCTATCACAAATCTGAAGGCAAGACTTTTGTTGCTAAATTCGGAAACTTTCTAGAGAAGGAGTTTCTCTCGAAAGAAGTGAGTGGGAGGAAAGTAGAACTTGATGAGGTAACTGTACCTGCTCCCTTGTTGGAAAGTAGTTTATCACAGAAACCGGTTTCTGCGACAACTACACCAGTTAGTGAGGAAGTTGATGATCATGATCATGAAACTTCAGATCAAGTTAATACTGAGCCTCGTAGATCAACCAGAGTAAGATCCGCACCAGAGTGGTACGGTAATCCTGTTCTGGAAGTCATGCTACTAGATCATGATGAACCTACGAACTATGAAGAAGCGATGGTGAGCCCAGATTCCGCAAAATGGCTTGAAGCCATGAAATATGAGAAGGGATCCATGTATGAGAGAAAGTGTGGACTTTGGTTGACTTGCCCGATGGTCGGCAAGCAATTGAGAATAAATGGATCTTCAAGAAGAAGACTGACGCTGACGGTAATGTTACTTTCTACAAAGCTCGACTTGTCGCAAAAGGTTTTCGACAAGTTCAAGGGATTGACTATGATGAGACCTTCTCACCCGTAGCGACGCTTAAGTCTGTCCGAATCATGTTAGCAATTGCCGCATTTTATGATTATGAAATTTGGCAGATGGATGTCAAAACTGCATTCCTGAATGGATTTCTGGAAGAAGAGTTGTATATGATGCAACCAGAAGGTTTTATCGATCCAAAGGGAGCTAACAAAGTGTGCAAGCTCCAGCGATCCATTTATGGACTGGTGCAAGCCTCTCGGAGTTGGAATAAATGCTTTGATAGTGTGATCAAGGCATTTGGGTTTGTACAGACTTTTGGAGAAGCATGTATTTACAAGAAAGTGAGTGGGAGCTCTGTAGCATTTCTGATATTATATGTGGATGACATATTACTAATCGGAAATGATATAGAATTTCTGGATAGCATAAAGGGATACTTGAATAAGAGTTTTTCAATGAAAGACCTCGGTGAAGCTGCTTACATATTAGGCATTAAGATCTATAGAGATAGATCAAGACGCTTAATTGGACTTTCACAAAGCACATACCTTGACAAAGTTTTGAAGAAGTTCAAAATGGATCAAGCAAAGAAAGGGTTCTTGCCTGTGTTACAAGGTGTGAAATTGAGTAAGACTCAATGCCCAATCACTACAGAAGATAGAGAGAAAATGAAAGATGTTCCCTATGCTTCATCCATAGGCTCTATCATGTATGCAATGCTGTGTACCAGACCTAATGTGTGCCTTGCTATAAGTCTAGCATGGAGGTACCAAAGTAATCCAGGAGTGGATCACTGGACAGCGGTCCAGAACATCCTGAAGTACCTGAAAAGGACTAAGGATATGTTTCTCGTATATGGAGGTGACAAAGAGCTCATCGTAAACGGTTACGTTGATGCAAGCTTTGACACTGATCCGGACGATTCTAAATCGCAAACCGGATACGTGTTTACATTAAACGGTGGAGCTGTCAGTTGGTGCAGTTCTAAACAAAGCGTCGTGGCGGGATCTACATGTGAAGAGGAGTACATAGCTGCTTCGGAAGCAGCGAACGAAGGAGTCTAGATGAAGTACCTAGTGCATCGGGTCCAATGAAAATCTTTTGTGACAATACTGGTGCAATTGCCTTGGCAAAGGAATCCAGATTTCACAAGAGAACCAAGCACATCAAGAGACGCTTCAATTCCATCCGGGATCTAGTCCAGGTGGGAGACATAGAGATTTGCAAGATACATACAGATCTGAATGTAGCAGACCCGTTGACTAAGCCTCTTCCACGAGCAAAACATGATCAACACCAAGGCTCCATGGGTGTTAGAATCATTACTGTGTAATCTAGATTATTGACTCTAGTGCAAGTGGGAGACTGAAGGAAATGTGCCCTAGAGGCAATAATAAAGTTATTATTTATTTCCTTATATCATGATAAATGTTTATTATTCATGCTAGAATTGTATTAACCGGAAACATAATACATGTGTGAATACATAGACAAACAGAGTGTCACTAGTATGCCTCTACTTGACTAGCTCGTTAATCAAAAATGGTTATGTTTCCTAACCATAGACAAAGAGTTGTTATTTGATTAACGAGATCACATCATTAGTTGAGGCAGGTTGGCCCATCACTGGGAGGAAAAGACCAACATGCTCGATGTTGAGGCAGAATTCTGTGTAAACTGGGGAAGAATGTCGTTTTTACTTATTGACTGGGATAAAACAACCAGGCGTACAAGCTGGGGAAGGGGGCATTACGCAGCGGCTCAGGAGCTGGAGCAGGAAACAGGAATTAAGAGCCCAAGAGATGCTTTGCGCGTGCTAGATCTGCTGGTGAGGCCAAGAGGTTATAGTGTCCCCAACTAACTAGAAGACGTACTACGATTCAAGACAACAAATTAGGGTTTAGGATTAGAATTTAGGGTACGTGTGAGGCAACAAGAAGTAGTACAATATAATGTTCAAGGTCTGTAATGCTGTAATGAAGATTGAAAGAAATAAGACTCTACTAGCTAGTACAATAATGTGTACAATAATGTTCTCGACTTCCAATAGAAACTTATCAATTGATTTAATTCAGCTGTACATGTCTTCACGTGCATCAACAGAATTATGCGGCGTTTTTGTATATACCATCCATTCATTTATTCAGGACAAGAAATCTTCAATTATAAATGTACGTAGCTGTATTTGATCAAGCTACTGTATTTTTTTCCGGGCATGAGCAGCAGGCTTCATCTAATTGCTTACAAATGCCTAATAACTTGATGGAATGTATCTATTTCTTAGGCGGGGTACTAAGTACTAGTTTCCTTACTCCTTTCGTTGACTAATCACTCCCAAAGGTGGAGCACATGAGCATCTGCCATTGCTGCAATTTGTAGTGGGAGAATATTTTCTGCAATTCCAGGTTCTAAATGCAAGATAATTGGATGGTGTTGTAGTTCTACTCCCTGAACAGTTCAGATTCTATTACTGTTCACTTGTTGATTTGAGTTGCTCTAAACGCAGAATTTGCCAT